>NC_081317.1:43864634-44167665 GCF_026419965.1 Kogia breviceps | reverse complement strand
GAACTCAGGTGTTGTGTCTACTGACCCTGCAGAATTAGAGTTGAGGCAGGAAAATGCTGTAATGTCTGAGTTTGTTGGCTAATTCTGCAGTTTTAACTAAAGTCTTGAAAGATACAAGCCTTTTCCGAAGTCAGCTGATCTGAAAGCAGGAAAAAAAAAAAAATGGAGCTTTACTAAAAGTAGCTCCTTTGGCCTGGGGGTTGAAATAAAGAATGACCAAAATTCTGAACATCTGTAGCTTCACTGGGTTGGAAAAGGCAAATTCTACACATCAAACAAACGTTGGGACAAAGTTGGGTTAGCTAGCTTTTGGTAGGTAGAAGATTTAGATCATAAGATTAGAGCCTAAGGGAAGCCTCACACTACCTCCTACCTAAAAACTCACAGCCTTATTTAGAAGCTTGGACCTGATTATAAACCAAAAAAGAGAAAGAAAGGAAAAGGAAGCAAAGAAGGTTGGAAAAAACAGAGGGAGGAAGGAATAAGAAAAGAAAATTATTTTAGGGATGCATACTGAAGGCAGGGACAATTTTAGCAGTGTCTCCCCCCACCAGTGCATTGAATTAAGAGAGATTGTGAAAGCTGGGGCTACAGTGCAGGCAGGAGTGGAGCTTTGAGACTAAGGTTGCTTATTTGCTTACCAAAATTCACAGGCCTGAATCCAGGTTCAAGTGTTATAATTAAATGACCTCTTTCTAGCTTTGGTTTCTAGCACACATAATTGTCTTAAATCAAATAGATGTGAAGCTTGTTAAAGTTTTAAGGGTGTTATTTTGAAAAGGAGACTCCAATTCTGGCAAATAAATACCTGTGATTCTTCACCTCTCCAAGGGATGCTTACACACTGGAATTTGTGGTATAAGGAAAAGAGCCGTTAGGGCGGGGTAGCTCCTGATAGGCGTGGTCTCTATTCAATGCACCTCCCAGATACAATCATGAAAGATGATGTAGACAGACAGTTTCCTAGAACAAACTAAATCTCTGCAGCCAGGGAACTCCCTCCTCAGCAGGTAAGAAAGACTTATTCCGAACAAGACTTTAGGAGGTCCATGGATGAGAAACGAACATTTCCATTCTCCCATTTCAAACGGAAGTTTTCACTGCAGCTATCTTTTTGCCGTCATTGACTACCAAATGTGTCCTAAATGTTCCATAAACTTAACTAAATATAGAGTTCCAAAGACTGTAAAACATAAAATATTTTTCAGGTTATTATATTGTGGTGGTTTTTCTTCTCTCTGTGTTAAAGCCATTTGCAAAGTAATATGCAAGATTTTCTCTGATTATCTGTGCTTTACAAAATGTAAAAAGGGGAAAATCTATACTTCTTTGTCATATATTTTTCCAGGGAAGTATTACCCAATATATATTCCGAGGAACACTAGATATATAATCCTTCCTTAAAGATGGGAGTCCCCTCGTCAAAGAAATTTGAGTAACTTTGCATACACTTCATTTTTTTTTGTGACACATCACCATACTAAATAACCTATTAAACATTATGAGAAGTCTTAATTTTTAAAAATTGTCAAATTTCGGGCTTCCCAGGTAGCACAGTGGTTGAGAGTCCGCCTGATGATGCAGGGGACACGGGTTCGTGCCCCGGTCCGGGAAGATCCCACATGCCACGGAGCAGCTAGGCCCGTGAGCCATGGCCGCTGAACCTGTGCGTCCAGAGCCTGTGCTCTGCAACGGGAGAGGCCATAGCAGTGAGAGGCCCGCGTACAGCCAAAAAAAAAGAAAATTGTCAAATTTCAATAAGCTATAAATACTTTAAATTTTCATTACAGTTTCTTCTTTGACCCTTGGTTAGAAATATATATATATATATATATATTTTAAATTTCCAGGTTATAGACTATAGATCCAGAGTTGTAAATGTAGAAATGAAATGAAAAAGGATATCATAATTCCATGTATTCATAAGAGATTCCCATTCTTAAAAAATACAGGTATTATAAGAAGACAAATATAATGAACAGAATCTAATTCAAAATATAAGATAATAATAAAACATATTTCAAAAATTAAAATGTTTTACAATGCAGAATTATAAAAACTGTAAGTTAAATATATGCATTAATGTCATTTAATAAAAATTCATCAATTATAACTACTTGCTAACATCAAGTAATGTGAACTTCATGTAGACTTCTGAAATAAACTTATATAGAATACTTTCTTTAGAGTAAAAAGACTACTTTTATCTCCAAATGTAAATACTGAGACATTTCTTACTTTTTAATATTTTATAGTAACTCGTGAAAGCTAATATATATAATAAGTAGGATTGTTGGGGAAGGCTCCTAGACAATGCTTGGCAATAAAATTATTCCTTTTCTTTCTAAGCTACTGCAGCACAAAGAAAGACATTTTAAAATAGGAATTTTGTAGAAGATATTTACTTTGGTAAAGTCTTACCTTTTGTAATCCCCAATTTCATGTATTTGGCATTAATAAGTAGCAATAGAAAGATCTTTAACCATAGAAACACTGATGGTTATCACTATAAAGTTTGAAATATAAAAATACTTGGCTTCAATAGCTGAAGGTGACCTTTTAAAAAACTTGTATATTGTTTGACAAAGTGATAAATGACCAAGTTGATCATTGATTAATATAGAACCACAGTGGCCATGGTAGAAAATAATCCATATCATAAACCTAAATTAGCTTTCAATGTTAACCAAAGGCAAAGGGATTTTATGCCAGATTTTGCTAAGATCCTCATAGCAGTTACCATCTGAACACCTCTCATTGTTTTTCTAATATTTGTGTCTGAAGTTAAATAGTATTAAGATAACTTAATTCTCCACACTTTATTGTAGAAATATACACGTTAATTATATGATCTCACTTGCGGATAAAAAAAAAATGTACAATTGTGTCCCCCAAAAGATGCATTCAAGTATTAACCCCCAGTAGTTGTGAATGTGACCTTAATGGGAAATATGGTCTTTGCAGAAGTAATAAGTTAAGGATCTCAAGCAGAAATCATCATGGATTTAGGGTTGGCTCTAAATCCAATGACTGTTGTCTTTCTAAGAGCAAAGAAAGGGGATGGGGACACAGACACATGGAGAGACACAGGGAAGAAGGACATGTGAAGATGGAGGCAGAAATTGGAGTGACATGTCCATAAGCCAAGGGATGCTGGACCCACCAGAAGCTGGAAGAGGCAGGGAAGGATCCTCCCCTAAAACCTTCAGAGGGAGTGACAACCAGATTTTGGACTTCTGAACTCCAGAACTGAGAGATAATAAAATTCTGTTGTTTTAAAACAAACAAACAAAAATAACTTAAAATGTGAGCATGCACTGGACAACACTCAATAAATTATGTAATTTAGATTTAGCATTTCTAACACTAAATGAGTATACAGAAAGCTAGAAAATAACAATGAATGTTCTATACTGAAGGAATGAAAGATTTGGGGTACTATGTGGACTAAATGTCTATTATGGGGACAAAGATAAATGTAAAGAATAAGAAACTTATTGGATAAACATGGAGAGAAACACAAAAATTCCAAGCTAGAGAATCTCAGGGTATATAATAGAATACTATTGACTAATTGACTAGTCTGAGAAGTAGCACCAACTTTGCACATGGCGAGGGGCTGATGAAATTCTGATTTCAAGAAATGAAGTATAGAAGGCATAACATTCTCACACAAAGCCAGCTTGTTGAGACCAATGTTGTTGAGCCTTGATTCCCTCATAAGTGTTCCAAATCAGTCAGATTCAGATCTTCCTCAATACTTCCATTCCTTCCCTATGTAAAACCATATTGTCTCAGAAGTAATTTTTAAAAGAAGTTAAGACTGACTCAAGAAATGTTCCATTTATTTCATTGGCTGTTCCCTGGATCAAATGCACTTCAATCCTAACAGTCCCTGGCAATTAGAAGGGTCACGCCTCTCTCTGCAGAACTGAGGGGTATAGAAAGTTAATTGGAAGGGTCTTTAATGATATCTCTTCTGACTCCTTCACTCCAATTAATGCTCCTTTGCATTTGTCATCCAGAGTTGTACTCATATTAACCTTACTTGTGTTAAAATACCAAACATAACCCAATAAAATATCGGAGCAGGTGTTAAGATTTGTCACCCAGAAAAAGTCCTGAGCCATCTATATAAAGGCTTGTTATACTGTATAATATTTCTTATTATTGTAAATAAACAATGCATTTCAGATTGTGTATTAGTCATTCTCAATTAATCTTTATATAACCTTGGGTTATACTTTCTAGTATAAATACTTTCTAGTTTTACTGAGAAGAGGAATTTGAATTGAATCCATCTCACAAAAAATTTTAGTTAATATACTGGACACCTCATTTCTTCTATCTCTCATTTCTCATAGCCCACTTCTTACTTTGGTCATTGCTGCAGCAATCAGCTTCACACAACTGGAGGAGGCCTGCATCTATTTCAGCTGCTCCCTGTAACTCTGGCTTTCTGCTTCCGTGCTTTTCTGATCCAGTAGAATAGAATGTCACTGGGAATGCACCCTAACCTCACATAGACACAAAGGACTGGTACAAAGGAGATGAGAGGGATCTTCCTTGCATTAATAATGGGAGATAGAAATTGTTGTTTAAATACTCCCCTTTCAGTTTCTCACACAGTTCATTTGAAGGATCTTTTCTATAGGTGCTTAGAAGATCCTGGCACAAACAAGCCCAGTTGCCCACAAAGGCAGCCTTTGAAAATGCTTCCTTATATTGGCTTTTCCTCTTTTCTTAATTATCCCCAGTCCTTCTCTTTTATTTGTTGAGATAAGTTTCCAAAATAAGTTTACTTGTCTCATATACTGCTTTCTCAAGAGAAGCTAGACTGAGACAGTTAATATCCTCAGAGACCAGGTAGGGCAAATAAGTGAGCAGCTCCACTTACAAAATGCTGGCTAGCCAGGCTTTCTTTGACTCTGAGCATCTACCTGTTTCATAAGTATGAAATATATTGGTGGGATGCTCCCACCAATATAACACAAGTAAAAAGCACAGTGGTTGCTTGTGGCTTTTAGTAACCCCAAACTCATTGCTTAAGGGGAACACGTGATGAGGGATGGATGAGGCTGCTCAGGAATGCAGGAATGGTCATAGGAGGCAGTGTATTCAGTAAGTTACTGAGTCTTTGGACTCCTCACAGGTTCATTAATACATCCTTGATAATACTTCGTCTTGCTCTCTGCATAACATTTCATGGAAAGACAAAAATAAAACCACAGTTATAAAGACATCTGTGGAGAGATGGTGCTCGGTCTGCTCTGAATGAAAAAAAAAAAATCAACCACACAGACGTGTCGCTTCATAAAGCAAGCATCTTGCTTAAAGAAAACCATGTTTGCCAGAAAGCAAGCACTTTTGTGTTCTCATTGACTTAAAATTTCCTGTGAAATATATTTGTTAGACAGAAAATCTGACCGCAAGATATGGCCATCAGCTTGCTCTCCAGCTTAAAGATCTGGATATACCAGCTGGCCAATGAACAGTTCAGAGTACTAACCTGGAGGTAACTCCACAATGTTCATTGGTGCAGCTAGACTTTTGTGCTGATCCCACTGGAGGGTAATGCCTGGTCTAGAAATAACTCACCTAGTCAAGAATGAGCAGACAAAAAATATGCATCAACAAAATAATATGAGACTTAGAGAAGTAGTCTATGATACGGCATGGTTTATTGCCCTAACTATACTGTGACATCACTGGTCTCATCTGGGATAAGCGTTCTTGGTCTTGGCCTCTGAGTGCTGCTGGGCCCTGCCATTCACTGAGTTGTAGTTCATCCTTCTGGTATTTGGGTGCAATACACTGATTCCCAGTGTTCATTGTTATCTGTGCTATGTGTTGCAAACACTCAACCCTACCACAGACTTCATCTGGTTTGTTGGCGCTCTGAATCTCCACAACATTTTGAACACTTCAACTCTTGTCTGTTTTCCCTATAGCATTTTGAGTGTGCCATTATCCCATCCACATCAATACCATACTTTGCCATTAATAATCTACCTCCTATTTGCTCTCTTTTTTGAGGGAGCACCTGCAAATTTCTAGGATTCTGACCTGGAAAATACATACAAGCATCCTTTATTTTCCATTCAAAGTATCCGTATTCTTATAAATAGAAAGTGTCTTGGCTTTCAGAAAACAGTTTCTGGAATGCGCTAAAAGTCATAATTGAGTTTTCTTCTAGACCCAGACAAACTTTTCTGTGGGATAATAACAGTCATGGCAAAGTTCTAATGTTGGATGTTTTGTAAGGGAAAACAATTATAACGTACAAACAAACGTTCAGACTATTCTGATACAAGTGCTAGGAAATTAATTCATAGTGGGAATACAGCAATCTACAATATAAGCAAGTTTTCTTACAGAGATTTATATTTATATCATGTGTTACTTCTTATTCTCAGAGGAAAGCAAGTCCCTTCCATTGTACATTGAAAATTAATGGAGAGCATCCATATTATATAACTGGTGAGACACTGAATATAAGACACATGATTAAGGGTGAATTTGTGTTTAACAGAAGAATAAAATTAAAGGTATCTTTTGTTTTCATAAGTATTTATACTTGACAGAAAAGCACTTGATTTAAAAATATGTTCATGCATGTATTTATGTATATATATATGTGTGTGTGTGTTCCATAATTATATAGTAGTAGAATGAAAGAATCAATGTATTTGCTTCTTGATCTTTATACCCACACCTCTGATATCTAGAGACCACTGATTTCAAGGACAATAGAATAATGAGTAATGCAAATAGCACTGACCTCAACTAGTTTTTTTCTAAAAACACCAACCTGTAGCAATGACCCTTGTTTGATGATGTGACCCCAAGAAAGTATGTTAATATTCCTTTCTAATGTTAGTAAAAGCCTGGGCCACTTAAATATTGAGAGATTTTTGTACTCCACAAGTACACTGGTCCCCAATTTCTCAATACAGTTACTATGTAATCATATTAAATTGGACAGGTCATAAACTGGATACATAAGTTATAGTACAGTATTCAATGTGATAGTATGCAGCTGTTATAAGAATAAATCTGAGTTATACCTTTAAGCCATTCAGGGAAAGATATTCAACATCAAATAAAGATGGAATTAGTAAGGTGGCCGGTGATATATGACACAATGTAAATTTGATATTCACATATCAGTGCTAAAAGTTTCATAAATCTTTACCCTTGTTTGAAATGTGAAATATGCTAAAATTTCAATAGAATTCTAGAAGCTGGTATCTTTAAATTGTCCCCTTTTGTACTACGGTCTACTGCCTTAGATGCATACATTATTACAATACTTATTATTACTCTTACTTTGAACTCTTCCCTTTACTACATTATTGAAAGAACATGGCATCATGTATACCACCATTCTGTTTCACTCATCAAATTTTTAAAATGAATTTGTGGCAAAAATAAAATCACTTACAGAAGCAGTTTTCTGGGAACACTCATCCTCATCAAGCCACAGTTCCAATGATCTATGGTAATTTCCTCATGTGACACCATGAGTGTTCTTGTCGAATAACAACTGTAGCCAACCCAGTCCAGTCCACTTGCTATTTTATTGAAACTTACCCTATGTGTTACAAAGCCACTGTTTTTCTGACAAACAGTGACTACGTAATTCCAGTTCTTTCTATTTAGACAACTTACAAACTGAGTACAAGGTGATTTAGAGAAATACTTCTCTAAGATGGAAGTTGAGGTCTATGATCAAAAATCATTAAATTAAAGTTCCCCACAGGCTTATGGAGGATAAAAGCAGTTTGGATAAGGTGCTTATACTGCTTCAGAGTAGCTTTCATCAAAATGATTCTACTGTTGTCTCTCAAGGGAATAAGCAAGGGAGAATGACAAGGAAAACAAACATCTGTATGCACACACATACAACTGGATATTTTTTCCTGGTAAACTGAGTTATACCCCTCTGGGAGCTTTTCTCAAAGGTATGACTCATAACTGCAAAGAGAAAACTCTTCTCTGACAATAACTATTCAAGAAGTACATACATAAAGGAAATTGTGGCAGTGGTGCATGATTTCATTACTATAAGAGAAGCTCCTTCCCTTTTTTTGGTATGGGGATCCATGAGGGATCAAGTAAGGTATTTTTAAATTTTTTCTTTAATATTTATTTCTGTCAAACTAGATTTTTAAAACATATTTTAACTCTGACTTTCTTATAAAAAGAAAAAGAAAGACAAGGAAATATCGCTCAAAACAGGAAGTCTTGTTGTTTTAAAGGCTTGAGCTGGATTACATAACTTCAAGCTTTTTGAACTTCTTAGTTTGTTTTATCGAATGTCTAAATCAAAAGCGTCAATCTCTTGGTGTGCCTATACCATATAATCAAATGTTAGCATTTTTACAAGTGGAGTTAAACCAACTGTGCTACTGCTTATCTCATGAGCTCTCTCTCACCCACACAGATCTTGAGCAAATCTCAGCAGTTCCCACTCCTTTTCAGCTTGGGCCAGATCCCCTGCAGATTAATTGGTAAACTATAAGAAATCTACTTTGAATCCCCAGTAACACTGAGGGTGAATGAACTCTCTATACAAAAATAGGTCCCTGCCTTCTTTAGTGTCAGCAAGGAACATGCAGGGTATGGAGTGATAGTCAAGAGTAATTTCTTCAAATATATATACTTCAGTGGATGTTAGGACACATCCACCGAAATAAGTTCTGGTTTAACTGTAAGAAGTTCAGGTACTCAATGCAACAATAATCAAAACAATTACACTTAAAATAATGCTATGAATTAAAACGTTACCATCAACATGATTTCCTAGATGTGTGTGTACCTGCAAGCTGGTTGTGTCTTTCCTTAGAAGATTTACACGCAGTCAAATGTCTCCTTCTTCTGTTTTCTTCACAACCTTCTGATGTTGAAATTACCTCTTTTTGAAATTGTGTTTGCAAATCACCTTAAGTTCCTGGAAATGTAATAAAAACACATAGTAATTTTGGGCTTAGGAATAATAATAGGTATTTCAGATTAAAGAATTCATTATCAGAAATTGCACTTTCTTATTTCTTTCTATTCAGCTTATTCAAATGATCCACAAAACTAATTCCACAATATCTTGATAAAATGTAATGGCTATTAATAGGTAATCTAAGTATGTGAAATTTTATTCATTTTCACTCCAGAGATTGATACAAGAGCACATTTTTGGCAAAATATATGAAAAAATGACCCATATATAATTTATGTTATATTAATTACTGAATAATAGAATATAGCTTTGTTTTAGGTTTTTATTATTCTGGATTTTCACAAAATAAAAAGGTCACATTCTTGCAGAAAATAGAAAGTAGCAAGAGCTTTCTAAGCAGTGACTGGTGTCAAGTGGCCTATTTTAATAGGAAGAATGTTTAGAACCTAGTATTATTTCCTAAAAGGGAAAAAACCTGGTAAGAGTTCCTGATTAACAACATCAAAATTCAGTTATAATTACTTGAACGTTTTTTTCATTGTTCTTTGTTGCTTGTTTTTGCATTTTACCTCATATTGAACATTATGATAGTTTTCCTTATTTTATATATTATAATATGATAAGGCTTAAAGGGTAAATTTGTAATATCAATATCTCGATTAATCAATTAACTCTCCTAATTCACAAATCATGATCTTAAATCCATCATTTCACAATTAAAGTCCATTATTACTTGGCTTTGGGGTTTTTGTCTTCACCATAACTAAAATCACTAAATTAAAGATGGATAAATGAATATACTTGTCTGTGATTAAAAAAAGATTAAAGATTTTGAGAATAAGTAAAATCCGTCACTACTAGTAAAAGAGTATGCTCAAATATATCATTGTGGTTTGATGAGGGACAAGCAAATTTTAATTTTGTTTGTTGTTTTTATGTACACCATTTTAGGATTAAGTAATTTATTTTGATTTGGCTTTTAAAAATCAAAGTTAAAAAATAAAAGTTGTTCTGATTGACGCATTTACAATCTTTTAAGTATTTAAGACTTGGCAATGATTTTGTCATCAAAGAATATCACAGCCAAACACGGTCTACCCAATCTATATAAGAGTAATTTGCTGTAAATATAACTTGCAGTTATATTTTAAAATATCTTACTTGATCCCTCATGGATCCCCATATCAAAAAAGGGGAAGGGGCTTCTCTTTTAATAATGAAATCATGCACCACTGCCATAATTTCCTTTATATATGTACTTTTTGAATATAACTTGCTGAAAATATAACTTCGCTGAAAATATCTTCCCTTTCTATTAATTACAAATAGTTCTTCCTTAACTGGGGTTTATTTTAAATTTGTCAAAAGCATTAGATTGTAAATACTAATAATGCATGCTGGAATGAACTATGTATGATTTCTTAAAATTTCAATGAAGTTAAGGATATACATCCATCAGAAATAGATAATATACTATTTAGATAAAGGGCTGTTCTGGCATTAATCTTAAACCTGTCCTTACTAGAGAGATTTCAAAATTACTGACCAGCAGAAATTTTTTCGTTCTGATGAAATTCTTTTTTTCACTTCATTTACCATTACCTGTTGACACGATTCTGAGGCATTTGTTGGTATGTCCTGATACGATCACTTTACTGATATACTGGTTGTAACTCAACTAAAATTTGTCAAAACCCAAATTTTATTTACTTTTTTTCTTTATCAAATCTACTTTTTGTTCTTGTTATTCTTCTTTTTGTTCCTATCAAAATCCATGCAAGTACTATGGACTCAAACAGCAGAGTTTTCCACACACACTTAAGAAATGTATGGTCTTTTAAAGTGCTACAAAGTGTGTTTATTTTAATACTTTTGTAAGGAGTTATCCTATAAAGTTCCTAGGTCTTATAGCATGAGCTTTACGTGGTATGCTATATTTGGAAAAATTCTTGTCCAGCCTCCATTTGAATATAAACTACATATAAGCAGCTATATTTGCTTTGTTTTGTTTCTGGGATATATGAGGACATCAAAGTGTGACTGGCATGTATGTAGTGGGCACAAAATAAGTATTTCTGAATGAATGAATTTAGAATTTATTCTGTTTGTAAACTGAGTTTAGCTGTAAATGTACTGTCTGCTCCACTGCCAAATAATCTGCTCCACTGCCTAATAATAATAATAATAATGCTTCTGGCTTATTTACTCAATGATGTTTGGTTGTTAAAGTCTATTGTCTTCACAATGTCTGGGTTTCTTACCCTATAATGTGGATGATCTCCTACTCAGTCCTTAATATTTACTGTATGTTCTCTAAATCATCAAAATTGTATTTAATTTTGTAAAGTATATATATGTGTATATATATAAATAGATAAAGCTATCATCTCTAAATTTACTTCTAACCTAATTGATTAAGTAAAACTTCAAATTAAATCATTAAAATCAGTGCTTTAGTAAATTAGATGCAATAATATTTTAGTAAAGTAAGAGATCTGTGGGTTGGTATGGATGCATCCATTTTCACAGAGCAGGCCATACTTCAGCCAAGCTAAAATTTGGAGAAGATGATGGGAAAGAGCAATTGCTGATGGGGTGGCTCTGAACAAGGTCCTGATAATGCCATCTTTGACTCAGTCTCTACACTTCTGATCCTAAATATTGGCAAAGATTTTTAAATCTTTTTAAAGATTTTATACCCAAATTATGAAATACCATTTAACTCCATTCTCTAAACCCATTCCTCAGTAATAAGACAAATGTGAAAGAACATTTTGGCATGGTTATTTTATTAACACATCCCTTTGAAAAGGGTAAGATGTATCCCCAGCTTAATCAGTCTGATTAAATTTTCTTTAGTGAATATTGTCATTTTAAATGTAACATATTATTGGTCTACATTATGTACCATAGATGTGTTGAAAAATGAAAACTCTATAAAAACATGAGTATTCCTATAATTATTACTTAAATAATGTGCGTTTTGAAATTTAAAATAAAGGCATATCTGATTTGGTCCTAAGGACTGATAGAGAAGTTTCCTTTAAGCCATGTTGTTTGTGGGGCAACAAAGAAAAAATGAAATAGAATGACAACCTAGACAGAACTGACCAGATGCTAAAAGCAGATGGAAAACTTAAAGTGAAGTATTAAAAGAGGAGGTTTATAATGCTACAGCTGGTGATTAAAATATCTTGGTATCTAATCAGGCAACAACATCTGGCCCACTGCTATTCAGAGGTTTTCAAACAGTAAGAAGCACAATATAATTTAATAGTCAAACCTGAATTTTTTAAGGTAGCCAATGAGTAGAAATTCAGAAAACCTTGCACAATATCTTTCAACTTTTCAAAACGAGACAAAGAAAATGCTAAAGCATGCCTTTCGATAATTAAATACTATATATTGCAAAACTGAAGTTGGATTAAAGTTTAATCAAACTCAGTGGATGTCAGTAAAAAGGCAATAAACAAATGATTGCATAAATAATAACAAACTTTTGAGTTCCCTTCTACCTCTCTAAGGACAAAATAAAGCAAAGACAAATAGCACTTGAGTAACTGACAACAATATACAGTAGTAAAAAATACTCATATTTAATTGTAAAAAGTTATGATGGCCATAATTTCGCCTAACTCCATTTTCATTTGTAATTTATTTTCTATTTCAATAAGAAATCTAAAGAAATAGGGAGTTAATGACTTAGTAATGTTTAACATGAGGGAGTTCAACATTCAAATATATTTTTATTCTGGAAAATCAGTTGTTTCATTAAATAATATTTTATCTTTAATTAAGAGAAAAATAATATCCTACAAATTATGGTACATCTCTCCATAAATCTTGCTGTTGTTCTCAGTGGATTCAAAGCTTCTATCTAAATAATTGAGTGTCATGTAAACATGCTTTCTCTGTCTGGCCCTAGCCTAACTATCTAAACTCATCAACTAACGGGTTCTCCCGTGAATGGTAAATTTGGCATGCATTAGATATAATTGTACAAGAATAACATAATCTTCCACTTCTTTATACTATTATTCATAATGCCTAAGCTTTGCTTTTTTATATTACTATATCTGAGATACCTACTATCTGATCACATAGAAAATTAACCCCTAAGAAAATAATAATATCGAAAATTCACAAATATCTTACTTTTCAAAATTTCTTTTTAAATGTAAAACTAAAACCTGATTTTTCCAGAGAGATGTTGTTAGCAGGGTGTGGGGGCTGAATTTCTTTCATATATTTGAATGAAATGCAGCTAAGAATATAGTAAATCGCTCACTTTGAAAAAGTAATAATCATCACCTTTACTCCATCAAAAACTCTCCTTTCTGATTTAGTGACTGACACATTTGATAGCTCTATATCCCTATCAGATGAAGAGAAAAAAACGCATCACTGACTTCCAAACATGACACTGATAAAAATTATCTCAGTGTCTCTGACACTAACAGTGATTTTCAAGTTGTTTTTTTAAACAAAACTTTAGTCCTTATATCTACATTAATCTAAATAATGTTAGAGTATTTCCAGAGTACTGCTAGATAGTTGTCATTTTGTCATAATCCATATATGTGTTATTTACACTTCTGTGTCTCAGAAAATAACAAAAGAACAATAAGGGTTACAGGTATGGATGATGGAAATTAAAAGTGACAAAGAAAAGACAAGTTGAAGAAGAAAACATCAGAAAGATTATAATACCAATGGTAAACTTCTCTGAGTGTTAAAATGCTGTGTCCAATAAACTTAAAAATTGAGTCTCTAAGATTTTATTGTACTTCAAAGAGAAGATGTCTGCTCTGTAAAAGCAATGTTTAATTTTGACCAACAGATACAAAACTTGAATACTCAACACATACTCCATTGGGTATCTTATTTTCCTGATAAAAATTAAAATTTTACCATATACCAATTAGAGGAATATTGATGTATTTTCATTGTATGACTACTGGTGTGACATTATTAAGTTTTAAGGCACAGGTGTAGGACGGCCTGAACCACAATCTTTTTTCTTGATGGCAGTCTCTACCCATCCACTCTCACCACCCCAGACACACATAGTGATGCTCAGTCTTCCTACTACAATTAAAGAAGCTAGTGGGGAAAAGTGAAACAAGTGGCGCCAATGTGTCTCTCCACAGAAAGCATCAAAACACTTCCCCTTTAATTTTAATATTCAATAGCTGTAGACATAAATCATGTAAATCTTTGTGGTCAAATTGTCTACCGTGAGGAGACAACGTGGCCCACAGTGAAAGAGAATGAGAAGCAGAAATTGCAACTAGCAGAGAGAAACTGTTGAAAGCTCAAGTGTTCTTGATGTACAGGAGAACTTGTGTCCTTACCTGAAGCTGTGTTCAATGACTTTTTGGATTTCATAAATTAATTTATTATCCTCATAAGCTAATGTGGTTGAATGAAATTTCTGTCACATTCAAGGTAATACTGATCCTATTACTGATATCTGTTCTCTGCCAAGAAGGAGGAATAGAGAACAGATTCACCTTATCTGGAATGGCCAAAAAAAAAAAAAGATAAATTTATAAAACAAAGATGCTCAAGACAGTGGATATCAGGCTAATCCCTAAAATATGGGGGAAAAAAGATGAGGTGATAACTCTGATTGCCTCCCGAAAACTGCCTAGAGAGAGTTTCCAGACCAAGGCACAAGGGAATGGAACCAAGGCAAAACCAGGCAGACCCTGTGAATTGCAGACAGATCAGAGGCTGAGAACCTCAGGCACTTAAGAGTTTATAGGCACTCCAGAATACTGGAGGAAACTCTGGAAATATGTAGAAGTTTCTCCTGGTTTATTCAGCTGAGTACTGATCAATACATGAATAGTTCAAGGAAGCTATAAGAGGCCTGGGAAATAGCACCTAAAAGGGATTAGAAAGAAAAATCATCAGAACTCACACAGGAAAGGGATTAATGCCTAATCCCACAAACTAGGGAGGAAAACCTCACCTGGAAGAGTAGTCCATAGTGGGGGAAAATTAACATCCAGTCTAAACACTATGATAATCTCACTTAACACAGTTTAAAAATCAACATCCCAAAAGATCAAATTGTTTTCAAGTAACTTAACCTCATCAAGAATAAACATGAAGAATATTAATAGCAACTTGGAAATACCCAGCACTTAATAAGAGAAACTTCACAATGACTGGTATTTGAAACAAATAAAATATGACATAAACAATACAAAGAAACATGAAAAGACAAATAAGAATAATGAGAAAATACAAATCAACTGAAACTGATACAAAAGAGAAAAAAGAGAGAAGGCACAAATTACTAGTACTGGAAAGGAAAAAGGAGGTATTACTACTAATTCTATTGACATTGAAAGGATAATAAAGGAATATTATGAACAACTCTGTGTCCATAAATTTAACAACACAGACAACATGGACCAATTTCTTTAAAGACACAGCTACCAAAACTCACACAGGCAGAATAAACTACATAGGCCTACAATGATTAAATAAATTGAATCAATAATTAATAAACTTCTAAAACATAAAGTATCAGTGCTCACTGGTGAATTCTAACAAATATTTAAGGAAGAAATTAATTTTATACAATCTCTTCCAGAAAATAGAGTCAGAGGGAATACTTCCTAACTCACTGTATGAGTAAGCATTACCTTAATACCAAACCCAGAGAGTGACATCACAAGAGCGAAAAACTACAGACTAACATCTCTCATGAACACTGATATAAAAATCCTTAACAAAATAATAGCAAATAAAATCCAACGATGTATAAAAAAATTATAAGCCACAGCCAAGTGGGAGTTATTCCAGGCTTGCAAGATTGGTTCAACATTCAAAAATTAATTAATGTTATCCATCATCAACAGCCTAAAGAAGAAAAATTACATTATCATATCCATAAGTGCAGAAAAAGCATTTGAGAAAGGCCAACACCTACCTGTAATAAAAACTCTCAGCAAACAGGGAATAGAGGAGAATTTTCTCAACTTGACAAAGGACATCTATAAAGCCCATAACAGCTTGCATTATATTTAACATGAGAAACTAGATGGTTTCCCAATATGATCAGGAAAAATGTAAGGATGTGTGCTTTCACACATAATGTTCGACATTGTACTAGAAGTCTTAGATAATGCATAAGAGATATACAGATTGGGAAGGAAGAAATAAAATGGTCTTTGTTCTCAGATGACACTGCTGTACATGTAGAAAATTCTAAGGAATCAACACCAACAAAAAAAAAATTCCTGAAAGTAATATGTAATTACAGCAAGGTTGCAGGATATGAGATTAATACAAAAAAGTCAATTGCTTTTATATAGCAGCAATGAAAAATTGTTATTTAAAAAATATATATCATTTACATTAGTACCAAATATGAAATACTTTGGTATATATCTAACAAAAAATGTATAAGATCTATATGAAAAAAACCTTAAAGATGTGATGTAAGAAATCAAGAAGATCTAGATAAGTGGAGAGATAATCTAAGTACCATGCATAGAAAGACTCATTATTGTCAAGATTTCAGTTTTCCCCAACCTGATATATATATTTAACACAATTCCAAACAAAATCCCAGCAAGTTATTTTGTGGATATCAACAAAATGATTCTAAAGTTTATAAGGAGAGACAAAGGATCCAATCCAACACAAGATTGAAGGAGGAAAACAAAGTCAGAGGACTGATTCTACCAGACTTTAAGACTTACAGTAAAATTACAGTCATAAAGGCAGTGTGGTATAGGCAAGACAGGCAATAGATCAATGGAACGGAACATAGAATACAGAAATAGACCCAGAGATGTATGCTGTCTGTTGATTATCTACAAAGGTGCAAAGGCAACTCAGTGGAGAAAGCAAAAGAATAGGTTGTCAACAAGTAGTTCTGAAACAATTGGATATCCATATGACCACATACCATATGGGAAAAAAAAAAACTAAAAGTGGATTATAACTTAAATGTAAACCTAAAACTATAAAACTTCTATAAGAAAACAGAATGAAATGTTTATATCTTGAGTAAGGCAAATATTTCTTAAATAAGGCACTGAAACAATGTATTAAAACAAAAAATGGTATATTGGACTTCTCAAAATTTGGAATCTATGCTCATTGTAAAGACACTAGTAGAACAAAAAGGACAAGCCCCCAAATGGGAGAATATTTGCAAATCACATATCTGATAACACACGGGTAACCAGAATAATAAAGAATTCTCAAAACTCAATTAAAAGAAAGCAAACAGCTCAAAAGAAATGGTCAAACTGTCTGAACAGACACTGCACCAAAGAAGATATGCAAATGGAAAATTAGCACTGAAAATTATGCTGAACACTATTCGTCATAGAGAAATGCATTGATTTCATTTATGTAATGATGAAATAAATATCATGGATCATCTATTATGTTCTAGGAATTATGTTACATACAGAAGATCAGATGCAAGAGAGGTAAGATGATGCCCTCATGGCTACAGCCCAATGTGAGCACTGACAATAATTAGTGTTTTGACAAGTAGTAGAAAATGGAGGGTGCAAAATGCACATAATGAAGCACACAGACAAACAAATGAACAGACAAACAAAAAATATTCACGGACGTCCTAATTTAATCTTGGAGGAGGAGGAGGACATGCCAAGGAAGTATCTTTATACTAAGAACTGAAAGGTAGTAAAGATGTAAGCAGGTAAGTTATGTGGGATTTGGGGTGGATGGGATGAGGGTCTAAAATTATGGCGATGACTTCTCAGAAGAAAATTCAAGATGTTCAAAGACCTTACATTATTTTCTTATGTTCTCTCACCTCTGTATACCTAAAAAGGCTGTCTTTATAAAAACATTTTAATTGGTGGGAACATAGCACTCAATACATTATTTTTAATGAGCTAAGCAGAAAATCTTTGCTAGAATCTTATTTTAAAACTTTTATGATATAATGTTTACAGTAATTTCTACAAATGACAACGCACCCAGTTCACAGAGTACACAGGTAAATTCAGGCTAGTCTAAGAATTGCCCCAAAGATTATCCCTAGATCTTTTTCCCCACACTTCCATTTTGTTTTGTTTCTCACTCATTTGCTATATTTTTCTGCAGGTTACAGTGTGTTTAAATAAAATAAATACATTTCAATTTTAACAGAGCCACATACTCATTAGAGGAAGTTTGAACTCTGTAGACAAGTTTACAGAAGAAATAATTACATTTATCTTTAGAGATAAAAAAGATTGTATTTTCATGTTTTTCCATCCAGTTTTTTATTTTTTTTAGGCAAGCTTAAAGCCTGCTCATTTTATTTTATTTTTTATTTTATAGTGGAGTATAGTTGATTTACAATGTTGTTAGTTTCAGGTGTACAGCAAAGTGATTCCATTATACATATACAAATAGGTATTCTCTTCCATATTATTATTATTATTGTGTGTGTGTGTGTGTGTGTGTGTGTGTGTGTGTGTGTGTGTGTGTGTGCTGTTGGGCCTCTCACTATTGTGGCTTCTCCCGTCGCGGAGCACAGGCTCCGGACGCACAGGCTCAGCCGCCATGGCTTATGGGCCCAGCCGCTCTGCGGCATGTGGGATCTTCCCAGACCGCGGCACGAACCCGTGTCCCCTGCATCGGCAGGCGGATTCTCAACCACTGCGCCACCAGGGAAGCCCCATCCAAATTTTTAAATGTAAGTTTTATTACTTTTGGAATTTACTCTGCACCATCTTAAACGTTTTTAAATGTATGTTTTGTCATTCATTTTTCAATTAAAAATAATACCTAAGAGAACTAATATTTTTGATCCATTATGATGATACTGATAAATGGCCAAATATATGTTTAATTTTTAAGTAACTATGAAATAGGTACTATTGGCTTCATTAAGATGAAGAAAAGACGAAACAGAACTTAGTAACTTTTCTTGCACAGTTTGGAACCCATGATTATGATCCTAACACTTCTAAATTGCAATTCTACTTTCTAAATATTTTTATATTATTTCATAATTTTACTGTTATTTTAAAAATTTTAATGTGAATTTTTAAAACTATAAATATAAATATTAACCACTATAAATATGTTTAAGGATAAAACTTGTAGTTCTGAGTCATGCAACAAAATCTGAGACTGAAAACTATAAAGTAACTGGTAAAATCTCACACATTCTTATACATTTTTTTCATATACAACAGATCATGCTTTATAGGTGCATATATATGTGTGTGTATATATTTTACTAGCCATATAACAGTGCATAGATAAAAATGTACTGAATAAAGTAATTTAAACTTCAAATTTAAGACAAAATAGGCTCACATACAAAAGAAATATCTCTTCAAAACAGATATATTTAACATGGTCTTCGTCATGATCTCATAAGCAGAATCATAAATGAGTTTAAACAATGCTCATTGCATCTCCACATTGAATTGGCTGATTCTGCCCAGAATTGTTGCCATTTGTCATTCTTTAAATAGTTTTTCAATTAGTTTAAATTTGGATAATCTTCTGCTACAAATACAATGATGGAGATTACAAAATAATTTAATAAAGAACACAACATGTACTCACATTTTAATGTTATATCTAATTCTGCTATGGCATATTTTATTTTAAATATTGTATTAATATTTTAATTTTATATCAATGATTTTTCATCTTATTTCAATTAACATTATAAAAGGAGTAATTGCAATTTTATATGTTAGAATATAACACAATATTTATTCTATGAAGCTTGTATTATATATTTTCATAAATTCTATTAATTAGGTTAGATTTACCAGTGCAAACAATATCAACAAATATAGTTGGCCCTTTAAATCTTTTGTGTGTCCATATTAACATAGTTAGTAACTGATGGAAAATAACAAATTATGATGTCATTGGTGAAAAACTACTAAAGTTTTGAGAATAATTGACTCTTAGCCATAAATATGTCTAATTAGAACATATTCAATTGGACCTTGATAACATTTTAGACAAGGGTGACTTGTTTTGCATTGTTCTTGATGCTTGAACTATGATTTAAATCAGTTTTAGCCTAGCATTTAAAATAATAGCATACAGTCTTTATACTATAAGCTATAATAGTTTATTTATGGATATATATATATTTATATATATATTAGAGTTTTATTATAGTTTAAAATTACATATATAATTCTGGCAATGTCTGCTCCATGATTTTGGCTAAAATCTACTTCCTAATGTCATATAGTTTTAATGCCTTAACTGTATCAATAACTTTTAATTAATATGCTTGATACATTCATATCAGATGGATCCCAATACATTGTATAGTATACATCAAATTAGTTCTACCACAAAAAGAAAAATATATAAATAGTGGAAGGTAAGAGTGGGAAATTCCTCTTATATGATGAATTTTAGAGTAGTCACATATGGATGTTAACATAGTTCAAATTTTTTAAATGCTTCCTGCTTTGAGGTCTTATATTTTGGAAAAGTGATCTGAGTGAAAAAGACACTGGAAGAATTTTGTTGTTAGTGCATACTATTTTAGGAGCTTAGTGACAATGGGTGAATATTGGTGCATCTTCTAGTGTAATTTCAGTTTTGCTTATTGCATGCTACTTTCAAATGTCACCCTAGTTAGGGAGTACATCTGGAGTCATTACTAATTCGAGATCATTAGAGAAGAATTATTGATTTTCACTTCTATACCAACCATATAGATGTAAGCTAGTTTGCATATAAAATAATTTATCCATGTTGAAGTTAAGTTCAGGAGGTGAATGTACTACGGTACCTATAAACTGCATCACTAGATCTTTCACTTATACTTGTGTATAATTGTGTCAAAGGTCTATTATTAGCTAAAGGCTTCTTCTTTTCCCTAAAGTGGCTTATATTACAGCTTTCATGAGATCGCCTTTACTCTGTGTCATAAATCCTGATTTATAATAAAGCTCTAAAGCCTTCTAATCTAAAGCATTGTATGGTAATAAATAAAAGGACATTCAAATGACCCAGACATCATTTACTGTGTTTCCATTCTTCTAAATCAGTTGTTACTTCTCAGTTCTCCAGGCTGGGCCTCTATTTCAAACTCTACCACGTGGACACAGATAGATGGACATGCCTTTCAAGTTAAAGTTTGGGAACATCAAGTAGAAGGTATTTTATAAGTGTAAAAGGCAAACCTGAGTGATGTTGAATTTTCCATGATGGTTAATTTTAACAAATTTCAAATACAAATATGAAAATTTATCTTACAATTATTGTTTTATGCAATTTTTGAATAATATTTAATAATTTAAAAAATATTGCTGGGTTTGTGATAGCAACTTTGTCAAAGCCGTTTGTTATTTTTGGGTAAATTGACATCTTTCCTATATTTTGTCTTTAATACAAAAGCAGGTTATATTTCTCCATTTATTTCAATCTTTTTGATTTCTTTTTTTACCATTTGAGGTCATAACATATAATGTTTGAGGTAACAGTACTTAATACCACTACTGTTGGGTAAATAAGGGTCAGTGTAAACCAAATGCTTTTGGAGGGTTCTGTGACTTCTTAAATGCTCATTTAGCATAATGGAATAGGAGTCAGAAGAAAATCAATACATTGTCTCAGTCTTAATAACATATAGAATGGACTCTGAGATGGCAAATTCATTTAGCAGTTTTTCAGATTTACTTAAGGTTGAGTTCTGGAATCCCAACATCCTAACTCCCAGTGGATTTTTAACCTACTGAGTTGCCAAAGCCACCAACCAAGTAGAGAGGTGCTGTGCCATCTTGTGGCCTGTGCCCACACTATTTGCCATGGTGAAGCATGGAGTATATTGATAGCATCCCACTGCTACCCTCTGAGGTTGCTGAGGATGAAACCAACTTAGTCAACAATTCCATCTCCAAGAAAACCTGAAGTATTACATGGGCATGTCTTCACATTGTGATTTTGTCTAAAACATGCAGTGAGTCAAAAGAAAAATTCAACAAACGAGACAGCAAGTAAACTTCATCCCTTCATGTACATACTAGAGGGGTTATAGCAATGATACCTTGGCTTTGGGCTATGTGTTCATTCCTTGATTCCTTTGACCTGTGTTTTGTAGTTTTCAGCATTCAAGTCCTGTACATGCTTCGTTAGATGTATACCTAATAATTTCAATTTTGAGTGATTGTAAATGGTATTGTATTTTTAAATTCAGTGTCTATGTGTCCATTGCTATTATATAGAAATAAAATTGATTTTATATGTTTATCTTGTATCCTGAAAACGTTTTGAACTCATTTATTATTTTTAAGAGTAGTTTTGTAGATTTCTTGGGATTTTTCTATATACATAATTATACCATCTGCAAATAGTGACAATTTTATTATTTTTAGTTTGTGTGACTTTTATTTCCTTTTCTTGAGTTTTTGCACTGGTGAGAACTTCCAGCACTTTGTTGAATAAGAGAATAGTTATCCTTGACTTGTTCCCAATTATAGGAGGAAACATTCAGTTTTTCATTGTTAAGTATAACACTAGCTGGAGGCCTTTTCTTTCTTTTTCTCGCCAACTGCTCTGACTAGAATGTCCAGTATAATGTTGAATAGAAGAGGTGAGAACTGATATCCTTGTTCTAGTCCTGATCTTAGGGGAAAATTACCCAGTCTTTTATCATTAAGTAAAATGTCAGCTCTGGGTTATTCATAGATTCCCTTTATTAAGTTGAGGAATTTTCCATCTAGTTTGCTGAGTGCTTTTATCATGAAAAGTTGTTGGATTTTGTAAACTGCTTTTTCTGTATCTTCTGATATGTGATTTTTGTTTTTTATTCTATTGATATAACATCTTACATTAATTGATTTCTGGATGTTAAACTAACCTCACATCTTTGGAATAAATCTCACTTAGCCATTGTATATAATTTTTTAACATGTTGCTGGATTTAGTTTTCTAATATTCTGTTGAGGATATTTGCATCCATATTCATAAGATATAGTTGCCTGTAGTTCCCCCCGCCCTCGGGATATCATTGATAGTTTGGGTATCAGACTAAAACTCACTTTATATTGGGTTGGCCAAAAGGTTCATTCAGTTTTTTCCATAAGATGGCTCTAGTAGCACTTAGTTGTCTTTAACTTCATTTGAAACAATTTTGTTAGATTGTATGTGACAGCTGTCATATCAGTATGCATTTTTAAAAAGACATAAAATATGGTGAATTTTTGTGTAGCCATTTTAATATTGGAGACGGAAGAGAAAAAGCAACATTTTCAGCATATTATGCTTTATTATTTCAAGAAAGGTAAAAACGCAACTGAAACGCAAAAAAAGATTTGTGCGGTTTATGGAGAAGGTGTTGTGACTGACCGAACGTGTCAAAAGTGGTTTGTGAAGTTTCGTGCTGGAGATTTCTCGCTGGACGATGCTCCATGGTCGGGTAGACCAGTTGAAGTTGATAGTGATCAAATCGAGACATTAATTGAAAACAGTCAGCGTTATACCACGCAGGAGATAGCTGACATATTCAAAATATCCAAATCAAGCACTGAAAATCATTTGCACCAGCTTGATTATGATAATCGCTTGATGTTTGGGTTCCACATAAGAGGAAAAAAAAACCTTCTTGACCATATTTCCGCATGTGATTCTCTACTTAAATGTAATGAAAACGTTTCATTTTTCAAACAAATTGTGACAGGCAATGAAAAGTGGACATTATACAGTAATGTGGAACGGAAGACATTGTGGGGCAAGAGAAATGGACTACCACTAACTACACCAAAGGCTGGTCTTCATCCAAAGAAGGTGATATTTTGTATATGGTGGGATTGGAGGGGAGTCCTCTATTATAAGCTCCTTCCAGAAAACCAAACGATTAATTCCAACAAGTACTGCTCCCAGTTACACCAAATGAAAGCAGCACTCGACGAAAAGCGTCCAGAATTAGTCAAAAGAAAACACATAATCTTCCATCAGGATAATGCAAGACCTCATGTTTCTTTGATGACCAGGCTAAAACTGTTACAGCCTTGCTGGGAAGTTCTGATTCATCCGCCTTATTCACCAGACATTGTGCCTTCGGATTTCCATTGATTTTGGTCTTTACAAACTTCTCTTAATGGAAAAAATTTCAATTCCCTGGAAGACTGTAAAAGGCACCTGGAACAGTTTTTGCTCAAAGAGATAAAAAGTTTTGGGAAGATGGAATTATGAAGTTGCCTGAAAAATGGCAGAAGGCAGTGGAACAAAAGGATGAATATGTTGTTCAATAAAGTTCTTGGTGAAAATGAAAAATTTGTCTTTTACTTTTACTTGAAAACTGAAGGCACTTTTTGGCCAATCCAGTACAATAATTTGAAAAGTAATCCCTCCTGTTTTACATTTTGAAAAACTTTGTGAAATTGGTATTCATGCTTTTTAAAAAGTTTGGTAGAATTTAGCAGTCTGGGCCTAGGCTTTGCTTTGTGGGTAGTTTTTCAATTATGATTTTATTATTACTAATAGTAAATAACTATTTAAATAAATACAAACTATTTTATTACTATTTTAATCTCCACATGTTATAGGTCCATTCATGTTTTCTGCTGTTTACTGTCTTATTTTTATTTATTATTGAAATACTTTTGGTAGTTTGTATCTTTCAAGGAATATGTTCATTTCACCTAAGTAATTAATTGGCATACAAGTTTTTATAGTATTCCTTATATAAGCTTTGTTATTTCTATAAGGCCCATAATAATGCCTCCTCTTTTATATCTGATCTAGTTATTTGAGGCTTCTCTCTTTTTTCTTGGAAATCTATATAAAGTTTTACCAAGTTTGTTGATTTTTTTCAAGGAAACAATATTTGGTTTCACTAATTTTTATAGTTTTTCTATTTTTTATTTTATTATTTACCTCTGGTATATGCTACTTACTTCCTTTTACATTCTTGCTTTAGATTTAGTTTGCTTTTCTTTTTTCCAGTCTCTTAAGGTGGAAGGTTATTTATTAGAAATCTTTCTTCTGTTTTAATATAGGCATTCAGAGCTATAAATTTCACTTTATGTGCTGCATTAGCTTTAACTCATATGTTTTGTATGCTGTGTTTTGATTTTCAAAGTT
This sequence comes from Kogia breviceps, assembly GCF_026419965.1. Lineage (NCBI taxonomy): Eukaryota > Metazoa > Chordata > Mammalia > Artiodactyla > Physeteridae > Kogia > Kogia breviceps. Next base: position 44,142,644 of record NC_081317.1, on the reverse strand, counting down.
TCAAAATTTATTTCAAATTATTTTCTGAAATCCTTCTTTATACTTTCATTGACTCATTTGTTAATTAGGAGTGTATTCAATTTTCACATATTTGTGAGTTTCTAAATTTTTCCCTATTATTGCTTTCTAATTTTATTCCAGTGTTCAGAAAATATACTGCATATTATTTCCATCATGTAAAATTTATTGAATTTTGTTTTGTGGCTTAGCATGTCATCTATTCTAGAGAATGTTCTAGGTTCACTTTAATAGAAAATATATATACTGTCATTATTGGGTGGTATGTTCTATAGATGTCTGCCAGTTATAGTTGGTTTACAATATTGTTCAAGTCTCCTACTTCCACGTTGAATCTTCTGTTTAGTGTATATATATTATTAAAAGTGGGTTATTAACATCTCCTATTATTATTGTTGGATTTTATATTTCTCCATTCATTTCTTTCAGTTTTTGTTTCACGTATGTTGGTACTTATTGTTAAGAGCATATATGTATTTAATTGTTACATCTTTCTGATAGCTTGACCATTTTATCTTTATAAAATAATTCTCTTTAACTTTTAATATTTTCTGTTTTAAAGTTTATTTTGTTTGATATCAGTATAGCCACTCCAGCATTCTTGTGCTTGCTGTTTGCATAATATATATGTTTCATCTTCCTAATTTTTAACTGTTTGTATCTTTGAATATAAAGTGCATTTCCTATAGATAGCATATACTTGGATCTCGTTGGGCTTTTTTCCATTCTAACCATTTCCGCCTTTTGTTGGATTGTTTAATACTTTCACATATGATGGTGCTATTAATATAGTTGGATTTCACTCTGCCATTTAAAATTTTGCTTTCTATGGGTCTAATATATTTTTTATCCTCTCCCCTCTCTAGCCCTCTTCAGCAAATTAGCCAACCTACAGTGTTGGCTAAACTGCTAAACTGTACATGTGAAATACATGTTACACTGTAGGTTGGCTATAGTACTGAGATTTTTTTAAAAAACAAACAGAAGTATAATAACATGTGTACCCTGTATGTGTGGAAGATACCCATGGAAACTGAGTGACTTCCTGAAATGTCCCAAGCCATCACCTTAAATACCATCTTCATCTAAAAACAAAAGAAAACAAGGGTACAGCTGTTATGCACATTTATGTCCAGGCCTTCTCCACTGATAAGAGTTTCTTGAGATTTAGTCATCCTACTATTCCTGGTACAGAAAGGGATACACCCTTTCAAATTGTGATTCCCCTTACAAATGTAAATTTCCCTCACAAAAGGGTAACTTCTATCAATTTTCGGAGTCTCTTGTGTCTGTGGTTTTAAAAAATTAGTCAGTCCAAAATAATCCTTATGCCAAAGAGGCATATTTTGGGGTGGAATATTATGCTCCCCTTGACATGGATGTACCCAAATTTGCTTATGCATTAATCTACTGAAGGATATTCTGATTTCTTTAAGGTTTAGCCATAGTGAATAGAGCTGTTGTACATAATTACATCCTAGTTTTGGTTTGATAATAAATATGCATACAAAAATATGCTCATCATTATATATCATTAGGGAATTACAAATTAAAATAACAATGAGATAGCACTGCACACCTATTACAATGGCTAAACTCCAAAATATGACAATGCAGATAGCTAGAGGGCGAGTGACAACAGGAACTCTCCCTCCTTGCTGGTGGAATGCATGTACAGCCATTTGGGAAGACAGTTTGGCAGTTTTTTCCAAAACTAAACAAGTCTCACCTCAAGATCCAACAATTGCACCTCTAGTATTTATATAACTGCTTTGATACTGAAAATTTTATCCTGTGTCCCTGTGCTCTAACGTCCATGCTTTATACCACTAATCTCACTGCTCTTTGTTCCTTTTTTTTATAAAGATAAAATATTTTTTCTATTTAGTATAAGTGAAATTATGATCCTTAGTTATAGATAATATATTGCTTTGCTTTCCTCCCCATTGATGTTGTAAAATTTTTCTAATAATTATGTTTATTATCATTATTACAATCAATAGATTATGGAAAGCCTAATGAAGATTAATAAGTAGAACAAATTTGTTACTGATGTGCCATTATCCCAACTGCTAAGGCTGCAAATTTGACTTCTTTTGTAAAGGCAAATGCTTTTGGAATAGAAAGAGATTTTGGAATAGAAAGAGATTTCTGTTGCATTCAAAGCTTAAACTGCAGCCCTTAAAATATTACCTGGATTTTTATGATTGCTCTTTTGTTATCCTTCCTGTCTTCTTCATAGCCTCTATTAGATCAGCACCAGAGGTGATCTCTACTGATTAAAAATTATGACACTTCATTTTCATAACAGAGACTCATTTCAATTCTACAACCAGAAGAGTCTGAATGAATAGAAAAATTCTTAGTAAAAAGCATGTCTTCAAAGAAGAATGCTTTACAAATCTGAGCTGACAGTCAAACCACAAACAAATTTCTAAGAGGCTCATATTCTGTCCACAGATTTATACGCTTTGAAATTCAATTATCTATTATGTAGAAATACTGTTTTCAGATTTCTTCATGTCCTGAAGACCTTGGCTTACACACTCTTTCATTTACAAATGAGACAAAATTGTCTCCCTTTGCCTCTTAAATGGCTGGGACTGCTTCCTCAAATGTATGACAAATATGAGAATGATTGATAATCTGTGCAAATCTCAATTTTACTCAGCTGTACGTCTTAAAGTCTTGAAGCCAGAGTCAGATTCAGATCTGTCTCTTTGTTGACCAATGAAAACCAAGTTTGTATGACTATTAGAAAGGTCATGCTCCTTAATTAAATTATGGACAGTCTTGAACTTTCTAGAATTTATAACCAGTGTATAGAGTAATGCTCTGTGACTGTATGCAAATGAACCTGTAACCCTCCTTTCTCTGACACTGCATGTCCCACTGTGTGTAGACGATTCATGTACATAGACATTCTTAACAGTTTTCTTGCCTTAGAAGGCAAACTTGGTGATGTTACCTTTAAGAAGTTGAATAGTGAACACATAGGGTCAGGTGCCAGATTGCCTTCGGTAACAATTTGATGTTACTGTGTGACTTTGAAAATTAATTATATTCTCGAAAGACTCCCCATATGAAAAATTAAACTAGTTTTAACATCTAAATATAGGAATTTTGTGAAGATTAAATAAGTTACTATAGGGTAAGATGTTTAAAAATATCTGACTCATAACAGGTGCTTAATACAGGTATAGTAATTTAAAAAATATGTACTCAAATTATTTGATTGTCCTTTGACAATTGGGTAGAACCTAATTCCCCAACCCTTGAGTGTAGCCAGATTCAGTGACTTGTTTCTAGTGAGCAGAAACAAGAGATATTGTAGCTTTCATCTCTGTCTTTTTTGGATCACTTGCTCTGGGGGAAGCCAGCTGCTGTGTTAAGAGGACAATCAGGCAACCCTGCAGCAGGACCCAAATGGCCAGGATCTAAATCCTCATGTCAGGACCTAATAAAGAACTGAGGCATTCTGTCAATATTCTGACTGGAGGAAGCCATGCATACACCCAGCCAAGCTGTTTTTAAATGCCCGACTGATAGAAAACGTAAGACAATGAAAGTTTATTGTTTTAAGCAATCAAGTTTTCAGGTTAACTAGTATGTAGCAATAGATAATTAACACAATGCTTTAGCTATTATTGGTATTATTTTCCTCCTAACATTTCTCAACCAGGCCCAGTGAACTATTTTTCAGCACTTGGTTCATGCTTATCTGCACAAAGAAAACCCAGATGGATTAATTGGTGAATTCTATCAAACTATAAAAAAGAATTAACATCAATTCTTCACAAACTATTAAAAAAACTAACTCTTTGTGTAGGGCCATTATTACTCTGATACCAAAACAAGATATCACAAGAGTAAAACAAAACAAAACAAAACTGCAGGCCAGGGCTTCCCTGGTGGCACAGTGGTTAAGAATCTGCCTGCCAATGCAGGGGACACGGGTTCGAGCCCTGGTCCGGGAAGATCCCACATGCCACAGAGCAACTAAGCCCGTGTGCCACAACTGCTGAGCCTGCGCTCTAGAGTCCGCGAGCCACAACTACTGAAGCCCGCGTGCCACAACTACTGAAGCCCATACGCCTAGAGCCCGTGCTCCACAATGAGAAGCCACTGCAATGAGAAGCCCACGCACTGCAATGAAGAGTAGCCCCCGCTTGCTGCAACTAGAGAAAGCCCATGTGCAGCAATGAAGACACAATGCTGCCAAAAATAAAATAAATAAAATAAAAATAAATTAAAAAAAAAAACCTGCAGGCCAATATTCCTTACAAAAAGACTAGAAATCTAAAAAAAAGAAAAAGAAAAAAACCTAGAAAACCAAACCTAACAAAATATAAAAAGGATTATAAAACCTTACTAAGTTAGGATTTTATCTCAGGAATAAAAGCTTGGGTTAACATTTCCAAATCATCAATGTAATATAACATATGATATTAGAAGTATAATAAAATATTATAATAGAATAAAGCATATAAAAAAACACATGATCATCTCAAGAGATAAATGTACCAGAGAAAATTAACACCCTTTAAGATAGACATGTAAAAAATTAGGAATGGAAAAGAACTTCCTCAACTTGACAACAAGCATCTACGAAAACAAACCAACAAAAGAAGCCACAACTAATATGCTACTTAATGATGAAATAAGATAAGGAGACAAACATGAAGACCTTCTTGCCATTTCTATTCAACATTGTACTGGAGGTTGTAAGGAGCGAATTAGGCAAAAACAAGAAATAAAAAGCATCAAGATAAAAGGAAAAATTTAAACTAGCACTTTCCATTGAGGATATCATCTTATATAGAGTAAATCCAAAGGAATCCACACACACACAAAAACCCCTACTAACTCTAATAAACAAGTTCTACAATGCTATAAATATACAAGATCAATATGCAAAAATCAATGGTATTTATATACACTAACATATAATAATATGAAAATGAAGTAAAGCAATTCCATTTAAAATAGCACCTAAAGTAAATAAAACAATTATGAAATTTAACCAAAAAAGTGCAAGGTTTTTACTCTGCAAACCACAAGACACTGTAGCAAGATGTTAATGGAAATCTAAATAAATGACTAAACTTTCCATGTTTATGGATCAGAGGATTTCATATTAAGGTGACAACCCTCTCAAAATTGATCTATAGAACTCATGTGATCCCTATCAAAATCCCAGTTTTTATTTTGCAGTAATTGACATGCTGATCCTGAAATTCTTCTAGAAACGTAGGTGAGCCAGAATAGCCAAAAAAGAACTCAAATAAGAATACATTTGGTTGACTCACACTTTACCATTTCAAAATTTACTTAGATGTAAAACTTAGTTACAATTTACAGTAATCAAGACTGTGTGATCCTAGCATAGGGAAAGTCATGTAGAATTGAGAATCTTAGCTGAACCACTACATGTATTATCAACTGATATTCCATAAGGAGGGCAAGACGATACCATGATGGAAGGAATAGTTGTTTGAAAAATTGTGCTTGAGGGAATTGAATAAAAATAGTCAAGAGGTACAAACTTTCAGTTATATGATAAATAAGGACTAGGGATGTAATGTACAACATGATTTATATAATTAACATAGTTTATATTATATATGAAAATTGTTAAGAGAATAAATCCTAAGAGTTCTCATCACAAGGAAATCTTTTTCTTTTTAAATTTTGTATCTGTATGAGATGATGAATATTCACTAAACTTACTGTGGTAATCACTGCATGATGTATGTAAGTCAAATCATTGAGCTATATACTTTAAACATACAGTGCTGTATGTCAACTATATCTCAGTAAAACTGGGAGAAAAAATGCTGTTTGATAACTGGATACCTACATGAAAAAGAACGAAATTGGAATCTGACCTCATACCATACACAAAAATTAACTCAAAATGGATCAAAAGCCTAAATGTAAGTGCTAAAACAATAAAACTCTTAGAAAAAAATGAGTTAATATTTGTGATCTTTCATTAAGAAATGACTTAGATATGACACCAAAAGCACAAATGATAAAAGAAATAGATAATAGTGTACTTCATCAAAATTAAAAATGTTTTTTCCTGAAAAGATAGCATTAAGAAAGCCAAAGTCAACACAGGAATAAGATAAAATATTTGCAAATATTATATCTAGGAAGAAACTTATATGTAGAATATTTAAAGAACTCTTAGAACTCAAAAGTACAAAGAATTTTTTAAATGTAAACACAGTACCTAATTTTTAAAGTGAGTAAAGGATATGAATACATATTTTTCCAAACAAAGAATACAAATTGAAAATAGGTACATTAACTCAACATCATAAGTCATTAGGGAAGTGCAAATCAAAACCACAAGGGGATACCACTTGATACCCACTATGATGGCTATTTTTTTAATACACAAAATAAACATTTTGGTGAGTATTGAGAGTAATTAAAATTCTCAGAAATAGCTGATGGGACTGTAAAATGGTTCAATCACTTTGGAAAACAGTTCAGCAGCTCCTCAAAATGTTAAATGTAGAATTTCCATATGACTCGGCATAACATTCCTAGGTGTAAGTTCCCTACATATAAACCTTCAAGTTGCAAACTTTCAAAGATGTGAACATGCGTTCACATGTCCAATCACATAAGTTAGTTCACGTGTCTGGCATACATTGTCATGTGCGTGCATCCTCTACAAGTGGTTGTGTTTTTGTGTACTTTACAGTGCAGTACCATATAGAGTACAGTACATTTATTTCAAGCCTAGGATGTCCAGAAGCAAGCATAAAAGCAGCAGTGATGTAGCTGGTACTGCTACCAGCCAGCTGTTGTACTGTACTACTATACTTTTCAAGGTACCGTACCATAAGATTTAAAATGTTTTATTTTTTGTGCTTGTTTGTTTTTACGTATTATTTGTGTGTAAAGTATTATAAATCTATTACAGTACAGTACTATATAGCCAATTGTATTAGTTGGGTACCTAGGCTAACTTTGTTGGACTTAATGAACAAATTGGATTTACAAATGTGCTCTTGGAATGGAACTCGTTCATATGTAGGGGACTTACTGTATCTACCCAAGAAAATTAAAGAAAAATATCTACACAAAAAGTTGCACACAAATGTCCACAGAATGACTATCATAATAGACAAAGAATGGAAACAACAGAAATGCCCATCAACTGATGAATGGGCAAACAAAATGCATATGTTCTCCTAAAGAAATATTATTTGGTAACAAAAAGGAAGGACACACTGATACATGTTACAGCATGGCTGAACCTTGAAAACTTAATGCTAAGTGAAAGAAGCCAGTCACAAAAGGCTACATATTGTATGATTTGATTTACATTAAAAATCCAGAATGGTCAAATACATAGAAACAGAAAGTATATTAGTCATTACCTGGGTCTGGAGGAAAGGAGAAATACAGGGTGAATGAACATAGGTATGGGGTTCTTCTTGGAGTGAGGATGTTATTCTGTAATTAGATAACAGCAATGATTTTATAAATTTGTAAATATATTAAAAACCACTGAGATTTACCTTTCAAATGTTTGAATTTTATGGTATCTGAGTAACATCTTAATAGATTGTTATTTCAAGAAAAAAATTTAAGATAGCCAGGACATGGAAGCAACTGAAGTATCCATTGATAGATGAATGGATAAAGAAGATGTGGCATATATATACAATGGAATATTAGTCATCCATAAAAAGAAACAAAATTGAGTTATTTGTAGAGAGGTGGATGGACCTAGAGTCTGTCATACAGAGTGAAGTAAGTCAGAAAGAGAAAAACAAATACAATATGCTGACACATATATATGGAATCTTAAAAAAAAAAAAAAGGTTCTGGTGAACCCAGGGGCAGTACAGGAATAAAGATGTAGACATAGAGAATGGACTTGAGGACACGGAGAGGGGGAAGTATAAGCTAGGACAAAGTGAGAGAGTGGCAATGACTTATATACACTACCAAATGTAAAACCGATAGCTAGTGGGAAGCAGCAGCATAGCACAGGGAGATCAGCTCAGTGCTTTGTGAGGACCTAGAGGGGTGGGATAGGAGGGGTGGGATAGGGAGGGTGGGAGGGAGATGCAAGAGAGAGGCGATATGGGTATATATGTATACATATAGCTGATTGACTTTGTTATACAGCAGAAACTAACACAACTTTGTAAAGCAATTATACTCCGATAAAGATGTTAAAAAAAAACATTAAGGAACCCACTACGTAATGCCCTAAAAGCTAAGTACAGTTCCTGTATTAAAATTCCTCAGCTAATTGTCTACTTGAAAGACAGTTTTTATAGCTATTTATACTGTCACATAGTGCTGTGATAGAGTTGTAAATAGGGTGCCTAGGGTGCAAAGAATGACAGCCAGTGGGAGTGGCAGGGAGACTGAAGAGGTGATTTGTGGACTGGGTATTAAAGGATGAGTTTGTCACTAGTTAAATGAAGAAAGGGAGCAGTGGTATCATAGCAGCATAGTATGGGGATGAGAAATGAATAATTTGGCAGAGAGGTAGAGAAAATTATAAAGAAGAATAAATTCTATCCTGAGAAATGAGAAAATTCAATGAAGAATTTAGATGAGGTGGGATAACCCAAACAGATGTTCATTTAAAAAAAAATCACTTTAAGTATGATAACTGGTAAAAACAAAAGCAATTAAGCAAACAACAAAACTATAAGAATTAATATTAGGGACAGAAGAGGTAGCACTGAGACCTACTGCTTTGAAATCCTGCCTTTACATTTATGTCTCTTCCAAAGACTTTTAGTTAGTGTTTACATTTATGTCTCTTCCAAAGACTTTTAGTTGTGTTGACTTTTCTTGTTGTTGATTTGTTGATTCCTGTCCCACTTTCCACAACTCCAGACAAAAATGCAGAACAAATAATTCAAATGAATAATTCAAAATACATTTAGTAAAAAATGTTACTATCTAGAGTCTATTAAAAATATTTTCGAAATCCCTGGATGTACAGTTCACATTACCCTGCCCTTAAGCAAAAATATTTCTGTATGAGTGAGTATGATGGTTCAATTCCATTAAATAAACATTGTTCCTTTAAGATGGCATTTCGTTAAACCTTCCTTTCTTTACCATAAATTTATGTAGCAATATCTGACATCATTTCTACAGTTACAAAAGAAAATTTAACCAGAGAATATAAATAGTAAAGACGAAAATAAATCATTACAGCATCTGAATGTGTCTGAAAGGGAATTTGTCTGCTCCTTTTTTTTTTTTTTTTTTTTGCGGTATGCGGGCCTCTCACTGTTGTGGCCTCTCCCATTGCGGAGCACAGGCTCCGGACGCGCAGGCCTAGCGGCCATGGCTCACGGGCTTAGCTGCTCTGCGGCATGTGGGATCTTCCCGGACCAGGGCATGAACCCGTGTCTCCTGCATCGGCAGGCGGACTCTCAACCACTGCGCCACCAGGGAAGCCCAGTCTGCTCCTTAATTGTTATCCTACTTCAAATTTTGTTCATTCATAATATTCAGATAATGTGTTTCAGTTATTTTTATAGTGACATGTTATATAATTTACAAAATTATTAATTATATATTTAGAGAGGAAACGAGCAGCGTCTGGTTTAAGTGTCTTTAGGATAATTGTAAGAGTCTATTTACAAAATGATTTCAATTGCCTGCTTATTCTACAGCTTGCTTATGATATAATCCTAACTGCCCCAAAGAAAATTCTTTTCAACAAAGATTGCTAATAGATACTTTTATAAATTTACTTTAAGAAATGTTTCACACTTTTAATATATATTTTATATATCAAGCAAGCCTTTCCTTTGGCCTTTCAGTTTTATCTTCCTTCAGATCACTGCCAATTCAATTTAATTGAATTTGGAAGTTAAACTACATATTTAAAAGCATATGTATTTAAAAAATAAACAGGGATAAAACTTTCAAAAAACAATTTCTTAAGTACTACATATATGCTAATATAACACATTTAAAATACTAAAATTCAGGGAAATAACCTGACATCCAGTGAAAATATTTCCTTCAAACATGAAGGTGAATGAAGATATTGTCAAGAAAACAAAGCTGAGAAAAACTGATGCAAGCAAACTGAACTACAATATTGAAAGCAGTTCATTAGATTGAGAAAAACTAATTCTGGACTGGAGTCCAGAGTGCAAGAAGAAAGGAACACCTCAAGAAAGGGCAAATAAGTGAGTAAATATAAAAGACAATAGAATGCATTAAGCAATTAGAATAACAATATCTGAGAGGTTTCTAACACATTCATGAGTAAAATATATAACAACAGTTAGGAGAAAAACACTAAAGAGGTAAATGAATTTAAATTGTTCAAGTTTCTTAAATTATTTGTGATGAGATAAAAGTAGTAGTTTATGATAAGTCAACAATAATTTTTAAAAATTCAAAAAAGTAAGAAAACTATTGAAGAGTGGTAGAAAAACATATCACCCAAATGCTAAGAGATGGACAAATAGAACACTAAAACAAGAACTTGATTAATACAAAAGAATACAGGAAAGAAGAAATCAGGAATGAAGAACCGATGTGACAAACAGAAAACAAAGCAAGATGGTAGACTTAAACCCAACTATATCAATAATAACATTAAATATGAATGGACTAAATGTTCTAACTAAAAGACAAAGACAGGACAGAGAGAAAGGAAGACAGAGGGAAACGTAACAATATGCTTTTTTTAAATGAGAAACAACTTTAAAAAGATTGGCTGAATGTAAAATAAGTGAAAAAAATGCAAAAACTAACCCAAGGGAAGGTAGTGTGCCTATGTTAATATTGAATCAAATAAATTTTAAAATATGGCCAAAATTTGAGTGGTCCTCCAAAACACATTTTAAATACAAATCCAAAAATGACAAAGGAAGTACAATGATAATAAAAAATATATACTAAAAAGAAACTGGAGTGTCTCTATTAATGTCAGGTAAGGGAGACTTTATGGCAAGAAGTGTTATGAATGAAAGGCAGAACATTTTACAATAATGAAATAGTCAACAGATTAATTTGACTCTCCTAAATTTGGAAGCATACAACATAGCTTTAAATTATGTAAAGTAAAATTAACAAAGATAAAGAGAGAAAAACACAAAATAAAATTCATGACTAGAGATTTTTCACATGCTTCAGTTTGGGGAAAAAAGTAAGAAATTAAAAGATTTTAACAACATTGTTAAACAAATTGATTTATTTGATGTATATAGAATGCCACAAACATAACTATAAAACACACATTCTTTTCATATAATTACAACATATTTAACAAAATAAAGTATATCCTGGTCCATAAAGCAATGTTAACTAAATTTCAATTAGGAAATAATAGAGTATATATTCTCTAACCATTATAGAAGTAAATTAACACTCAATTATAACTTATTAATAATGGTATTTGTTAATAAAATAATAAACTACTAAATAATTTACAGGACAAGGTAAAGTTACAATGAACCTTAGAAAATATATATTAAGATGAAAATAATGAAATTATGGTGTAAAAAAATTATGGGATAAAAATTAAAATATCATTTTGAGGGATAAATTTAATACTTTAAAATGAGCATATCAGACAAAAAGGAAGTTTAAATACCAATGACACAAGCTCCCAACACACACACACACACACACACACACACACTGTGTGTATGACCTACAATGGCAAGGTAACTATAACACTACAGCAATAATATTATCAATCCATAGTATAGGGCAATGGAACATAATTTAGAGTCTAGAAGCGCCCCATGTGTTTAAAGACATTTGATTTATGACAAAGTTGCCACTAAAATTTATTATGAAAAGCTTTTTATTTTTTTCCTATGAATCATGCTGGAGCAATTGGCTATGCATATGGGAAAAAAATAAATGAACCCTAATCCTACCTTACACCATATAGAGATATTAACTTGAGGTTGATTATAGATTTTATCAGGTTCACCAGATTAATATTAAAACAGAAACAATCAACATTCTAGGAAAAAATAAAAACATTGAGGGGAATATCTTCATGACCCTGGAGTAGGAAAATTTGATTTTAATATTAATAAACATAAATACTAATCATAAAGGAAAATAATTCATTTAGTAACCTTAATGATATAAAGAACTTCTCCTTATCAAAAGAAATCATACTTAAGTAGCTGATTCACAGAAAGGGAGAAGATATTCTGGGTACATACATCTGAAAATGATTTGCATCCAGAATATATGAAGAATGCTAGAAATCAATAAAAAGGCAAAAGAACAAAATTTTAAAATGGGGTGAGGTTTTATAAAAGCACTTTACTAATGAGTGTATCTAAATAATCAATAAGCATATGAAAAGATATTCAACATCATTAATCATCAGGGAAGGGAAGATTAAAACTATAATGAGATTATAGAACACACCCATCAGAATGACTAAAATTAAGAAAAGATAATGTCCTAAATGTCCATTGACAGATAAATGGATTATGAAGATGTTGTACAGATATGCAATGGAATATTACTCAGCCATAAAAAGAACAAAATAATGCCATTTGCAGCAACATGGATGGACCAAGAGATTATCATACTAAGTGAAGTTAAGTCAGACAGAGAAAGAATCTGCATACATTGTTGATGGGATTCTTAATTAGATCAATTTTGAAAAAATATGCTTAGCAGTACTTACTAAAACTAACATATATATCCCCTAAACCCATACCACTCCCATGAAAAATTAGTGCAAAACTCCAGCAAAAGATATTTGCACAAACATTTATAGCAAGTTTATTCATATAGAAGAAACTGGAAAGAACCCAATAGTATCAAGTGATACACAATTTATAATATATTTATAATGACATTCTCCTACACAGCAATAAATAAAAGATCAGTCTTTTAATATATGTTATAATATGGATGAATCCCAAAAGTATCATGTTGAACGAGAGGAAAACAGAAAAGATTACACAGAGTATTAAGACTTTTATTTGAATTTCAAACACAGCAAAACCAACATTTAATAATAAAAGCCAGAATGGTTATTATAGTAGTTACCTCTGCAGTTTACTGATAGTAAAAAGGAATTTTCTGGGGTGGTGAAATTATTATGTCTTTTTTTTTCATCAAAAACAAACAATCATGCAAAACAAAATATATTACTTAACTATGGATCAGTATTAAAAAGTCAATTAACATTAAAATATAAATGCAGATCAAATACATAATTTTATAATTTAGTGGAAATACTTTCTTATCCTAGAAAAAATAAAGGGCCTTTTTCCAATAGCAACAATAACTCTAAGGTATTTAGAAATAATTTTTTAAAAATAATGTCTCTAGGCCTTCTGGAAAAAGTTACAAAGCATTATTAAAAAACAAAACAAACATACCACTGTAAAGCAATTACAATCCAATAAAGATGTTAAAAAAAATGGATTAAAGACCTAAATGTAAGGCCAGATAGGCAGGATGCTTGCAGACATAAATTGCAGCAATATTTTTTTTGATCCACCTTCTAGAGTAATGAAAATAAAAACAAAAATAAACAAATGGAACCTAATTAAATTTAAAAGCTTTTGCATAGCAAAGGAAACCATAAACAAAATGAAAAGACAACCCACAGAATAAGAGTAAATATTTGCAAACTAAGTGACCGACAAGGGATTAATCTCAAAAATATACAAACAGCTCATGCAGCTCAATATCAAAAAAACAAATAACCCAATCAAAAAATGGGCAGATCTAAATAGACATTTTTCCAAAGAAGACAAAAAAGCACATGAAAATCTGCTCAACATCACTAATTATTAGAGAAATGCAAATCAAAGCTACAATGGAGTATCACCTCACACCAATCAGAATGGCCATAATCAAAAAATCTACAAACAATAAATGCTGGAGAGGGTGTGAAGCAAAGGGCACCCTCCTGCACTGTTGGCAGGAATGTAAATTGGTACAACCACTATGGAGAACAGTATGGAGGTTCCTTAAAAAACAAAATATAGAGCTACCATATGATCCAGCAATCCCACTCCTGGGCATATAACCAGAGAAAACCATAATTTGAAAAGATACATGCACCCCAATGTTCACTGCAGCACTATTTACAATAGCCAAGACATAGAAACAACCTAAATGTTTATTGACAGATGAGTGGCTAAAGAAGATGTGTACATATATACAATGGAATATTACTCAGTCATAAAAAAGAATGAAATAATGCCATTTGCAACAAATGGATGGACCTAGAGGTTGTCATATTGACTGAAGTAAGTCAGAGAAAGACAAATATATGATATTGTTTATAGGTGAAATCTAGAAAAATAGTACAAATGAACTTATTTACAAAACAGAAATATAGTCACAGATGTAGAAAACAAACTTATGGTTACCAGGCGGAAAAGGGGGGTGGCATAAACTGCAAGATTGGGATTGACATATACACACTACTACATATAAAATAGATAACTAATAAGGACCGACTGTATAGCACAGAGGACTCTACTCAATACTCTGTAATGACCTATATGGAAGAAGACTCTAAAAAAGAGTGAATATATGTATATGTATATGTATAACTGCATCACTTTACTGTATACCTGAAACTAACAAAACATTATAAATCAACTATACTCCAATAAAAATTAAAACAAAAATGAAACAAAAGATTTGGAATTATCTGTTAAAAAATAATAAAATATAATTAAAAATTAAAAACAAAGCAAACACATAAAGAAGGCTAATGAATAAGTAGATGTTATATGTTCATGGGTGGCAAAATACAGTATCTAGAAGATAATATTTGTTTCAAAAATTAATCTAGGTATTCAAAGCAATTTCAGTTAAAATCTAGTAAGGGTTTTTTATGAAACCCAAAAGGGATGGGGAGCATTCTTTATCAGATATCAAGATTTATAATAAAACTTTAGTAATAAACACAGTGCAATACTGCACTTAGGCTAACAGAAAGATGAATATAACAAAAACATATAAACATTATAATATATAATAATTTGATATATGATAAAATTTATAGTTGTAAAGATGGTAAATGATAGACTACTCAAAACCAAAATGGGAAAGGCAAACATAACATTTAGGAAACATTACAAGAAAATAATGATATTAAAATTGCTAACTTGCCTTCTTAAAAGAGAATATAGACACAATTATAAACAAAAAATAATGCCACAATGTAAATGAATAAGAAATACTAAGTCTCCAAAATATATATTTAAAAGAGTAAACCCCAATAAAGTATTGAGGAATCAACCCAACATGAATAGTAATTATAAAGAGAAAATCTGTGTAGTCAACAAATATAAGATTTTTTCCCATTTTTATAGTCATATGTGAAAGGAAAAGTATAATGAAATAATATTCCACATATAAGATCAACTAACAATATTCTTAGAATAGATAATGTTGATAAAGATGTGAAAAATAAGAAATTTTCATTCACTTGGATAACAATTTTGTTAATTAACAAAGTTGGAAATGATCTGTTTCAAGTAGAAGAAACCATGGGGACTTATAGGAAATGCCATTTGTGTTGGGCCTGGATATCAATATTGCAGAGTCAGGGGGATGACAGGAGAAAGCTACACAAAGAGATTTTTAGAAAAACCATCCAAACATCGTAGGAATGAATGCTCCCCCACCAGATATCCTGAGTGTTGACTCCTTCCATATGTGGAGCCTCTCAAGTGGAGAAGGATACATATTAAAATTATTTTTATAACCTTGGTTATGTGAATTCCCCTTATTACAAACAGAGGTGAAACAACAGTATCTGAGGTCCTTTCTAGAGACAGCAGAGGATGACCAAAGCTCATCTCCGCACAATGTTGCTTTGACCAGAGGTGTTTGGCTTTTATTATTCTACATATTAGATTCAGCATGCTATTTTAATATAGCACTGTAATGCAAAGAAACAACTTTAATAAGCACCTGTCCATATTTATAATATCAAAAGGAAGACTTTGGCTCAAGGTCTCCCAGGCAGGTGATTGAATGGTTGGAATTAGAGATATGATCCCCTGGGAACATATGTATATGTATAACTGATTCACTTTGTTGTAAAGCAGAAACTAACACACCATTGTAAAACAGTTATACTCCAATAAAGATGTTAAAAAAAATAAAAGAGATATGATCTCCTGATATTCAGCCCTATGCTCATTACAGAAAAAATCGGCAGAAAAACCAATGAGCACTATAGAGTGAAATGAGCCTATGCAACCTATTTTGGGCATCTCTGCCCTGTATGTATTTGATCATAAAAAGGTAGGTATAGATGGAAGGTGCTGTAGAGGAAACACCATGGGCACACAGACCTGGTTAAGGCTTGCAGACTATCCTGTGTATTAGCTGGGACTAACAATTTCAGTTAAAATTGAAATTTTGAAAAACATTTGGCTGAAATGAAGCTAAACAAATGCTTTCTAGTATTTTTACTTCTAAGATTTCAACCTGCAACTTTCATAGTGTTACCAGGTTATAGCTATCTTTCTCTCCTCATTCTCCACACCACACTCCAGAGTACAGTAGTACTATAGCACTGTAGTTCTCAAGCATGTCATTCTGTTTGAGGTTTCCTTTCTTCCACAAACTATATATTGCCTGTGACTTTTTCACTAGTTTGACTTCCGCATAAAGCTACCTCCCATATTTTCTTCAAGGCATAACTCAAGCTATTTTTATTCTACAAAGTTTGGGAGTCCTAACCAGAGCAATTAGGCAAGAAAAAGCAATAAAAGGCATCCAAATTGGAAAGAAAAAAAATAAAACTGTCACTAGTTGTGGATAACATGATTTTATATAGGGAAAATTCTGAAGACTACACCAAAACCGTTAGTACTAATAAACAAATTAAATAAAGTTGCAGGGTACAAAATCAATATACAAAACATATCATGTTTTTATACACTAACAGCAAACTATGAAAAAGACAAATTAAGAAAAAATTCAATTTACTAGTACATCAAAAGTAATAAAATACCTAGGAATACATTTAACCAAGAAAGTGACAGATGAGTACAC
Organism: Kogia breviceps; assembly: GCF_026419965.1. Taxonomy (NCBI): domain Eukaryota; kingdom Metazoa; phylum Chordata; class Mammalia; order Artiodactyla; family Physeteridae; genus Kogia; species Kogia breviceps. Next base: position 44,125,592 of record NC_081317.1, on the reverse strand, counting down.
TGAAAAGTATGATAGTGATGAAAGTAATTTAAGAAGACAAAAATACATATAAATATATTCTATACGTATGGATTGAAAGAATTTGTATCGTTAAAATGTTTACCCAAAGCAATCTACAGATTCAATTCAATCCCTATCAAAATCCCAATGGCATTTTTCACAGAAATAGAACAAATAATCCTAAAATTTGTATGGAATCAAAAAAGACCCCAAATAGCTAAAGCAATCTTGAGAAAGAAGAACAAAGCTGGAGGTATCATGCTCCCTGATTTCAAACTGTATTACAAAGTGATAGTAATCAAAACAGTATGGTATTGGTATAAAAACAGATGCATAAAACAATGAAAAAAAATAGAGAGCCCCAAAATAAACCCACACATATATGGCCAATTGGTTTACAACAAAGGAGGCAAGAATATACAATGGGGAAAAGACAGTCTCTTCAATACACTGTGTTGAGAAAATTGGACAGCCACATGCAAAATAATGAAATTAGACTACTCACTTACACCATGCACAAAAATTAACTCAAAATGGATTAAACGCTTGAATGTAAGACTTGAAACCACAAAACTCCAAGAAGAAAACATAGGTGTTAAATTCTTGATAACATAGGTGTTAAATCCTTGATATCAGTCTTGGTGATTTTTTGGATATGACTTCAAAGGCAAGAGCAACAAAAGCAAAAAAAGCAAATAAAAAAGAATACAAGTAGGACTACATCAAACTAAAACGCTTCTTCCCTAGGAAGGAAACGATCAGTAAAATGAAAAGTCAACCTATTAAATGAGAGAATATTTGCAAATCATATACCCATTAAGGGGTTAATATCAAAAATATGTAAATAACTCATATAACATAATAACATTTTTTAATTTAAAAATGGGCAGAGAATTGAATAGACATTTTTCCAAAGAAGACTTATAGATGTCCAACAAGCACATGAAAAGATGATCCACATCACCAATCATTAGGGAAATGCAAATCAAAGCCACAATGAGATACCATCTCACATCTGTCAGAAAGGCTATTATCAAAAAGATGTAGAGAAAAGAACTCTTGTGCATTGTTGGTGGGAATGTGAATTGTTGCAGACACTATGGAGAGCAGTATTGAGGTTCTGCAAAAAATTAAAAAATAGAATGACCACTTGATCCAGCTATTCCACTTCTGAGAATTTATCCAAAAATATTAAAACTCTAATTCCAAAAGATATATGTACCCCTACATTCACTGCAGCCCTATTTACAATAGCCAAGATATGAAAATGACCTAAATATCCATTGAGTGATGAATGGATAAAGAAGATCTGATACACACACACACACACACACACACACACACACACACACACACACACAAATGGAATATTACTCAGCCATACAAAAGAATGAAACCTTGCCATTTGCAATAATATGGATGGGCTCTGAGGGTATTATATGCAAAGTGAGATAAGTTAGACAAAAACCAATACCATATGATATCATTTATATGTGGAATCTTAAAAAAAACAAATGAAAAAACAAAACAAAACAAAGAAAAATGATACAGAAACAGATTGGTGGTTGCCAAAGGGGAGTGGGGGAAATTGTGAAGGTGGTCAAGAGGTACAAATTTCCATTTATAAAATAAATATATTTTTGTTATGTAATATAAAAAAAGAAAAGAGAAAAAAGTGATACAACTTAATGTTTTCTTTCTAGAAAAGTTTACCTAGCCTTATTTAGATATCCATCTATTTTGCTCCCATAGTGCTATGTGCATTACTTTTTCATGTCATTTATCTTACTATAAAGTAAATATTTATGAATATTTTCATGTCTCCTATTAAACTGAGAGTTTATTAAGGTAAATGCCCAGCACCACATGGTATTTTGTGTGAATGTAGTAAACAGTTTTTCTAAAATGAATATACCAAAAAAGAGGTAAAAATAATGTATGGATGATGGTATGGGTGATCAGTAAATAGAATTGCTATTTATGTAGTGACAAAATTAGACAGGGTACTGACTTAAGTTTAAAAGATAATGTAAGATCAGTTTTAGTTTTGTTATAAAGAGTGATCAAATAATAGAGAGTTAAAAACATACATTTATATTAGACAAATTTTCTGTTATTTGAAGTGATCACCCAGTATGTACCACATCAGACTATCAATACCGTACAAGGAACTTATATACATATATTTATATATGTGAAATTCATATATTTAAGTTATCTATAAAAATTTATATGACTATATATTAATTATGAGGATATATTGAATCAAAATATGTGGAGATGGGCCCAGAAATTAGGCTCCCCCAGCTCAAATCAATCACTGACCATATTGCTCTTATCTATGGATGGTATATGATTAACAACAGAACATTCAGTACAAATTAAGAAAATAAAATACAGATTTTTTTATTATAAAAATTGCTAAGAGGTGGCGTGGTCTATAATAGTACCTTAGACACTCTCTACTTTCCATGTTTCTCTAGTCCAGACCCTTGTTGACATTTCTACTGGATTAAATACATTTGGCTGAGAGCAGTTATAGGACCGCTCTAACCCAGCAAGGTAACTTTTTCCCTTAGAATCAGCATGTTTCTCCTTGACAATTAATTCAAAAAATGACTTAACCAACATAACTGTCTATAAGCACTTCTTGTCTTGAACCATTCTGTAGACTGGGTAAATTTAATTCTCCTCTTAAATTCAATTATTTATATTTCTCTCCCAAACACTGTGAGAAAGACCTCCGGTGTTATTTTTATTCATGTGTCTGTACAGTAAACTCCACAGTAGTTAAGGTTTGCTCTAAAGCCACGTTTGATAGGACGATCAGGTCACCTCATATTCAGACATATATAATTATCTTTTATGGGAGACTGGTCACAAATTCAATAAAATTTACATGAACGCTTCGCATAGTTCCCCATAGAGAATGATCATGACCTATCAATTGCCCAGAAACAGTACATCTAGTTGGTCATACACTGCTGCACATATTCTTTTTTTCATATGAATCAATATTTCTATGGGATCTTGGATTTGCGTTTGCATATATTTCGGCAATAATTGTTTGGGTAGTAGAATTATGCAAAGAGGTAAATAGTTTCTGACTGAATCAACACCTAGATTGCTAGTCTAGCTGTTCATTGATTTTTGAGTTATCTTTTTCCTATTGTCAAAAGAAAAGTATAGAAAGGTAATAATTATTCTGATAATGCCCCTAGGACAGATTTACTCTTGTGTCAATGATTTACAAAAATCAAATGTTTGAGAGATGTAAATGTCTTTTCCTTCTTTTATAATTTTTCATATATATAGCAACCTAAGTGTATCATACATATTTCAAAATGACACTCAATTTTATACACTTTTAGAAAACACATGTGATTAGCATATCTTATAAAAGGCTAAATAAATATCATTATGCCTTTCACTTTTTGGCACATAAGATAAATGGAAATGTGGCTTGGAGATCACATGTGACATATAAAATTTTGGTATTAATTGGGTGTATAGGATGTAAGTGCACAGAAATTTAAGGAATGTTAAATGTTAAATTTCCCAAGGTTACATAGGAACTTTATAAGTCAAAGCAATGCATGGAAAAATAAGTATAATCATAGACATCAAAACAGACATATGTGTATACATTTTTTAATAACTATTTCTAAACTCCTCTAACCCATGTAGCAATTTAGCTTGGTAAACCCTGAGCATATTTCATTCAAGGGATTGCCAGTAAGGAGAGAGAGACAGAAGTCTAGGAAACAGTTTTTGTAGTTGTTTTTATTTTTTTCAAAGTGAACGTTTTTCTATGGTCAAAGATTTCTTTTGAAATAATATTGTTTTACTATACAATGTCTATGACAATGTCATATGCTAATGGTTATTGGGAGTAATCTAGCATGAGGAAAGGCATAAAAGCAACAGAATTTTCTCAACTTATTTGATTTCGGCATCCCATTTTCAAGGAACACTTCGACTAGTGTTCTATGAAACACATTTTGGGATACATTTATTTAATGGCATACGTAGTTTTATGATCAAGTCTAGCTAGAGATGTGCAAGGAATTAAAGCTACAGTTTTGTAATTTACAATGAAAACCATGCACAGTGCAGCTTTTGAGTGAAGGAGAACTATTCATACCTATGATCAGAGACAACGACAGAAATGGAGTCATTGATGAGACTGAATAGGGAGTGAGAAAAGGCAAGAGTTAAAGACATAAGCCTGATGGAAAATAAAGTGGAGCAAAAGAATTATGTAATCCAAAATGTATATTAAAAGTAGGATGAACAGTACAATGAAAGCAGAAAAACCCAGATTAGGATCTAAACTTTGTAACTAGTTTACTTTGACAAGTAATATAAGCTCTCTGACTTCTATTTCCTTGTGGATAAATGAGACTACTATGTCATAAAGATTCAAAAAAAATCATATAAGCCACAGTTTGGCATATGTCAGTTGGCCAATAAAAGGCTGTTAGTACAGATATTGTTTGATGTGCAATATTAAAAGGCAATGATTATTTTCTGACTTCTTAAGAATATACATTCTTAAAACTGTAAACTACATACCCAGTGTCATTTCATAATCTTGCAAGCATGTATTTGTAACTGTTACAGTACTGTTTGAAAAACTGTGGCTGGTCTATGGAAATCTGCTGCTATAACTGACAATGAACCTGGTAAAAGAACAGAAAATTTGTGGGAAAAAGAAAACAAGAGCAATAGGTGGAAGATAAATGAGAACTTACCAAGTTCATTATAAACATGGCATTCCTCTCTGGACATTCCTATCATTATCTGTATAATAGAAGGGGAATATAGCGACAAAGCACAGAAACTTTATGTGATCGCAATATATGATACGGAAATTCCAAAGAAAGAATATAATACAAGTGATAATATCATATGAACACAAATTAGAACTCTCAAGAATGTCTGTTTTATCTGGGTAATTAATATCTCAGGACTGTCACTCCTGCAGATCTCCTGCTACACTCTCCACTTGCCTTAATGTTTTCTCCTGGGATGATTTTCCACATTTAGTTCTACCTTCTTGGACTATTCCTTATAGAGGTTTGAATCTAATAGGCAGAGTTTGACATATTCAGATATCAAAACTCTTTTTAAATTAGAGGTAATTAACATGCATTTTGCTTCAAGCATCATCTTCCTTTGCAAATTTCCTGAACTTCGAAGGAGACTGTTACCCTGTTGGTCTCCATTTTTTAAATGCAGAAAGATGCTCTTAAAACACGGTCAAAAGTCAGTACACTGCTTGAAATCCTGCATGATTTCCTATTAAAAAAAATCCTTCACATGGCCTACAAATGTGTGCCAAGCCAGCCCCTAAAACATTTTCTTTTCCTCTTACCCTCTTGCCTACACTGCCACTACATTGCCCTCTTTTGCTGAGGTCCATTTCCTTAAAACTAATTTCCCTAAAACCAATAACACAACTGTTCCCCCTCTGTTGTTCACAGTATCCTATATTGAGCTTTCATAATATGTGTCACAGTGCATAACTGTTTTTGAGATTCCTTGAATGACTACTGCATTCTACTAAAACAAAAGATCCATAATGGTAGACAGTGACACATAATAGTCAATTATATAGTTTAGGATGAATAAACATGCTGTAATAATTTTATAATAACTGGCCAAATCTATTATACCTTCAAAAACTATAGAAACCTTATATTAAAAAGAGGTAATAAAAATAAAGACAAAGATATTTAACTTATTATTGGAAATAAACCGTAATTTGAGCCTAACTATTCACAGTTTCATATTTCTTGGTGATTTCTTTCTTTGCCTCATTAACTTTAGGTTCTGATTCCATTAAAACTGAGAAAATTCAAGACTTATCTAATTTCATTTTGACACCGACACCAAGAAATAAAAAGAGATAATCGAGGAGGGCTTCTTAAAAGTACTAAGTACTTTTAAAAAGTACTTTTTCACCTGCCAATGCCGGGGACATGGGTTTGTGCCCCGGTCCGGGAAGATCCCACATGCCGCGGAGCGGCTGGGCCCGTGAGCCATGGCCATTGAGCCTGAGCGTCCGCAGCCTGTGCTCCGCAACGGGAGAGACCACAACAGTGAGAGGCCTGTGTACCACAAAAAAAAAAAAAAGTACTAAGGATCTGACCTTTGGTTACATAAAAAAGCATTTCACTTTCATCTCAAGGTCTCCAGAAATTTTCTCTACCTGTCACTTATCTCTTTCCTAAGTAAATTGTTCTTGCCATGACTGCTGAGGACTGTCATCTCTTCTTCTTTATAAGCATATATCAGATCAAGATTTTTTCAAACTGGTTTTGTTTGACCTTCCAGGCAGACAACATATTTGAAGAAGTCCTTGTGAAGAAGGGCACAGCGCAATCCTCACTAGTGGGTTCCCATAAAATTCTGACATTGGCTCTCTTGCTTTATGTAAAAATATAGCTTACTAACCAATTTTTAGTTTTATGAAATCTTTTAAAGAGTGTGAAGATAGGTAAACTGACATATTATCATGTCAAAATATTATCTTTTATTTGACCATTTATAATGAATTGTGAAGCCTTCATTCAACATTGAAAAAAGATTTCTGAAAATACAACACTTAGGAAAGTGAAATCAAGTGAAATCTAAGAAAAATCATTTTTCATTTATGTCTTTCTTCAACCACATGCACACATGCACACACACACAGCAAGTGAGTGGTATATATACATGTAATTTCATATATATTATTACATTCATGTTTATAGAATAAATAACAAAATATATGATGCATATATAACTATATACACTCTTCAGTAATCTAATACATATGTCTATATACACACATTTAATATATATCCATATATATATGCACATATATATGTACACACTATCAACTTTCTGTTCAAGGTATTTAGAAGTACACTAAAGAAAGAGTAACATATCAATTGCTTGTCTGAGAGTGGGTTATGATGGAAAGGATAGAAAGGAAAAAGGGAGGGTGGGAGGCCAGCACTCATCTGAGAAGGAAAGATGCCACCAGAGAAAGAGGAGGTAATTCAAAATGTATCCTGGAACACAAAAGATGAGTTTCCTGCCTTCATAATTCTGCTTCAGGCTACATGATTATGCAGGCACCATGAGGACCTGGTAACTACATCAAAATTCACTCATTCATCTCCAAATTTGTGTCCAACATATTAGAAGCTCTAATGCATTATCAACTGTGATTTTTATATTCTAATTATCACTGACTCATCTGTTTTGTCCCTTTACTATTGCTAAACTACCTCAAAAAGCATAAAATGGCTCCCTCTTTGTGACTAATAAAAAAAAAGCAAATTCACAGAGAATCCAAGAGTTGAAGGAGACAATGTCCTTTCAACATAACCACTCATCTGCAGTTTCTATTTTAATATTTTCTCTGAAGATTCAGACCTTTTTCTTTTCAGTTCAGGGATGAAACCCTCAAGGGGGAAACTATGTACAGGGCGTCACAAAACTGTCTATATACTTCTGGTCACCAAAGAAATTCTCCAGTTACTAAGTCATCCTTGTCTCTGGAAGATTCAGTCACTCATTCAATGAACAGCTACTTAACAGTGAGCAAAACATTACTGTCAATAGTCCTGGGAATAAAAAGATGAATGAGCTCTAGGCCCTTCCCTTATAGGTCAAAATAGAATTTTTGTTGGAAGGTGTGCTAATGTTCTTCCCAGTCTCCATATACTTAGCTATGTGATTGGGCATTTCCTGATGTGTCAGAGGTATCAAATACCTTAAAAATATGTATTTTAAAATGAAATCTAGTTTTACCTTTATGAATTTATCTTGAGGAAAGAATCAGGCATATATACACAGGTTTAACCACAAAAATACTCATTAAAGCATCATAAATACTCCAACTGACCAGCAATATATAATTGGTTAATAACAGCTTTTTCATTTGCCAGAAAATGTATGTTATTTTTGTCTATATAATAATGTGTATTATTGTCTCTTCAGAGGCAAATAACATGCTAGGTACCCTTCTCAGTATCACACAGCTGATTGATACAAGGGCAGAATTGTGCTGCAGAACCTATGTAGTTAGCCAGTGGGCTGTTAGCCTAGTTCGCAAAAGGCTAAATCTTACCTTCTGAATTAGAGCTCAGCCTCAGCTTAAAGGCCACCTCCTTAGCAAGGGAGCCTTTCCAGAGAGCTGTATCTAACTCTCCCCTTATCCTTGCCCTTGTTCTTTAACACAATAGCCAATTTATTTTCTTCATTGCATTTACCTGAGTATTTTTCTTCCTTAAATCATTTTTAACAGCTTTATTGGGATGTACCAGAAAATTATCATATCGTAAGAGTACAATTCAATGTTTTTTATGTAAATTTGTAGAGTTGGACCATCATTGCCACAAACCAGTTTTAAAACATTATTAATCCCATAAAATTCCATTGAGCCCATTTGCAACCAATCTCAGTTCACACCCCCAGCCCAGGAAACCAACTGTATAAAATTTGTTTTTTTCCTGTACAGTTCACGTAAATAGTCATACATGAGTTTGGTTTTTTGGTTTTGGTTTTGCATCTAGCTTCTAAACTTAAGTTGTAGCTTGTATCAGTGGTCTCTTTTATTTCTATATCAGTGGTCTTTTTATTGCTGAATGGTATTTCAAACTGTGTCTACACCACATTTCACCCATTATTTTGGGGCTGTAATGAATAATATCATTAACATTGGCATATAAATCTTTGTGTAGATATAGTATTTTTCTAGCAGCAGAATTGTTGGTTTGTACAATAAGCTTGTGTTCAACTAAGAAAATGCCAAAATGTTTTCCAAAGTGGCTAGGCTATTTTACATACCCACCAGCATAAAGGTTTCAATTTCTCTATATTTTTGCCCACTCTTGGTATGCTCTTTGGATTATAGCCACTTGAGTGGATGTGCACCGGTATCTCATTTTGGTTTTAATTTTCATTACTTTAATAACAAAGAATATTTTTAACTTATCATATAGTCAGTCTTCCACTAAAATTTTTTTTTAATTTTTTTTTTTTAAATTTTCTTCCCTCTTCTTATCACCCACTTCTCTGCAGAAAGGCTTTATAAAAAACACATTACTGTCAGTATCTTCTTCCTTTTTTTCAAATCACCAGTAATTCTTTGTAATTACCTGTGTTCATCTTATGTATGATTTCTCTGGTTAACAACAAATGAGTTTACAGGCTGTATATAATGGTTTCCCCACTTCATTCATATCAATTTTCTATTATTTTTGTTACTACCACTCTCTTCCTTGTGCAAAATAAGAAATAACTATATGACTTTTAAGATTTTTTTATCTTTCAAGAAAGAAGGACTTACCAATTTGTTCTTATTGGTCAATGTAATGATTATAATTCTTCTCTTCAGTTGAAACTTACTTTTTAAATTAAAAAAAACAAAGTAACCCAACTGCTTGGAAAAATGGTAATTTAGACTTACTAATCAGCAATAACAATTGACTGGTCAGAATTGTACCTGTGTCATTACTAGAGAAATCAAACTGAGTGTGTTGTCGTCTCCCCACAGGAGCAGGATAGATTCCCAAATTGGTTTAGATACTGATATTGATGATGTCACACACACTCTAAGAAGACAAGAAAATATTTTCTCCAAGGTATTTCCAAATATGGTTTGAGAGAGGAGGAGGGGTGACTGGTTTAGGGTGTTATGGTGATTTGGGGTACAGGGAGGTAAAGCTTCTAGGATGAGTTCGGGAGTCCTTAACTTCTCATTGGTGTCATGGGAGGGAACACCCAGTCTTTCTTATCAGATTATCCAAATAGAAGAGGAAAAGGGGAGGGGTGGAGCTTGAAAGCTGTCAGCAGTCAAAAGTCAAAAATAGAATCTTTATTACAAGTGATAAAAAAAAAACATACAGGGGCTTCCCTCGTGGCACAGTGGTTAAGAATCCACCTGCCAATGCAGGGGACACAGGTTCGAGCCCTGGTCCAGGAAGATCCCACATGCTGCGGAGCAACTAAGCCCATGTGCCACAACTATTGAGCCTGTGTTCTAAAGCCCACAAACTACAACTACTGAAGCCCGCATTCCTAGAGCTAGTGCTTTGCAACAAGAGAAGCCACTGTGATGAGAAGCCTGTACACCACAACGAAAAGTAGCCCCCACTTGCTGCAACTAGAGAAAGCCCACGTGCAGCAAAGACGACCCAACACAGCCAAAAATAAATAAATAAATTTATTTTTAAAAAAGAGTCCACATGCCGCAACTAAGAAGTCCACGTGCCCCAACTATGATCCCGCATGCCACAACTAAGACCTGGTGCAGCCAAAAAAAAAAAAAAAAAAAAAAAATTACGAAGGAGACTTCTGGAATGGAAGAAACTATAGAAACTTATGAATAAATAAAGTAAATTAGCTTTGAGTTCAACAGTTGCATGTGATTGATTATATCTTGCCTCTTAAATGTTTCATAATTTTCTTTTTTTTGGTATATTTAAGATATGGATATGAAGGTGATTAAATTGCTCTGGAATCTCTACTTCATTAACTTTCAGGGCTCATTAACTCATCTGGCTGGTTGGAGAGTTATCTTTTTATGCACTTATCACACTATGATCAATGAGAATAAAATATGCAGAGGGAAAAATTTAGTTGAAATATAAGCAATATTAAAATATAAATTATGTCTGCTTAAAAAGGGCTCCCCTTATTCTAGGTAATAATTTTGTAAAGGTTAGAGGTCACATTAATCAATGGGTTAATAAATATTTGTAAATTAAAAGTTCTGGGAGAATCGGTTACAATTTGAAAGGGGAAAAACCTTAGATTCTTACCTCATAGGAACACTGACAGTGATTCCAGATTTAACATGAATATAATAAATTTTTAATGCTCTAAAGCTGAGAATATTCAGCAAACATCTACAGAAAATATGACTCTCCAGGTCAGAAATCAGCATAATGGAAGATGGACAGACTTGACAACATAAAAACATTTCTTATGCTGCTAGCAGCACTGTTAATAACAATGACGAGAGTAATAATTCCTCTGAGGCAATCATAATGAAAAGAAAATAGCAAATTGGAAAAATGTGTACAATTAACATTTTATCTATAGAGCTTAAATGTTATAATAAGAAGACTTCCTTCAGTAGCTAGACAAAGAAAAATTATAAACAATTTTAAATGAAGAAAACAAAAATAGAAGATGATCTTAACACAGAATATAGACATAAAAAGAGGGGGGGGGAGAAAACACTGGGATAGCAGTTTTTAACTACAGTAATTAGAGAATAATTATATAATAGTCTATCCAGACCAGTGTAAAGCAAGATAGACACTCCTGTGTGTTGCTATTAGAAGCATGGGGGCTCCAATCAAGATGGCAAAATAGAAAGATGTGGAGCTTACCTAGTCCCACAAATATATCAAAAATACATCTACATGTGGAAAAAACTCTCAAAAAATGCCTACTGAATGCTGGCAGAAGATCTCAGACACCCAAAATTGCAGGAGAGATTTCCATGTAACCAGGTAGGATGAAAGAAATAAAAGGTGGGGAATCAGGACAGGACCTGTGCCCCTGGGAGAGAGCTTTGTAAGAGGAAAGGTTCCCACAGCCTATGAAGCCCCTTCACCTGTTGGGAGATCAGTTGGGGCAGAAAGGGAGCTTCAGAGGCTCAGAGGAGAGCACATAGCCAGTTTGTGGCAGGCAGAATAGAGAGAGACCTGCGTAGATGGTCTGTGCCGTAGCCCAGCTCTCCCCAGCCTGAGATGTGTGTCCACTGGTGCACACAGGGGCTGAGTGCTGAAACTTGGGCTTCAGAGGACAGATCCAGGGAGAGGAATGGGGTTGGCTGCATGAAGACAGCCTGAAGGGACTGGAGTGCGGTATGGCTGCAACCAGCGGGGCACACAGAAGCTCAGGTCCACATGGAATTGAAGTGCCATTGTTAAGAGTTTAGGAAGGGAGGGGCAGGGCCCACCAAGCAGCCTCTCTTTCTAAGCACTCTCAGCCAGCGCAGTACCACCTCTATGAGCTCTGGGAGTGCGCAAGTGCCAGGGGTTTGTCCACACATGGAGGTGGGGATGAAAACTGAGCCCTTTCCCCATGGCTGTGTGATCAGTGGGTTTATACCACCACTGCCAGTTTTGTAAATGCAGTGCCTGCAAGACATCCGAGTGGACTATGGGTACTCCTGTGGCTGGCACAGGTCTGGCCTTAGCAGCTGTGGATTTTGTGGGTGTGCGCACTTGGAGGCTGGGCCAGGGCCTGGGATGCTTCCATAGTAATGAAAACACAACCATAAAAAAATCTATGGGATGAAGCAAAAGTAATTCTTAGAGGGTAGTTCATAGTGATACAGGCCTTCCTTAAAAGACAAGAAAAATCTCAAATAAACAACCTAACCTACCACCTAAAAGAATTAGAAAAAGAAGAACAAACAAAACCCAAAGTCAGCAGAAGGAGGGAAATAATAAAGATCAGAGGAAATAAATAAAATAGAGATTAAAAAAATAGAAAAAAATCAACAAAACCAATATCTTGTTCTTTGAAAGGGTAACCATATTGACAAGCCTCTGGCCAGGCCCACCAAGAAGAGAGAGGATCCAAGTAAACAAAATAAGATATGAGGGAGAAGAAATAACAAATGATACTGCAGAAATGCAAAGAGAAAAAAAAAAACACCCTAGAATTCTATGAACAATTAGATGCCAACAAATTTGACAACCCAGAAGAAATGGACAAGTTTCTAAAAACATACATCTCACCAAAAGTGAATCAAGAAGAAACAGGTAATTTGAACAGACCAATCACTAGAAGTGAAATAGAATCTGTAATAAAGAAACTCGCTACAAACAAAAGTCCAGCACCAGATGGCTACACAGGTGAATTCTACTGAACACACAAAGAACATAAACCAATCCTTCTCAAATACTTCCAAAAATCTGCAGAGGAGGGAACACTCCCAAAGACATTCTATGAAGCCAATTCTATTTACAGACCAATATCTTTGATGGATACAGATGCAAAAATTCTCAACAAAATATTAGCAAACTGAATCCAAAAACACATAAAAAAAGATCATACACCATGACCAAGTTGGATTCATCCCAGGGTCACAAGGAGATTCAACATACACAAATACACAACATACACAAATCAACCAATGTGATATACCACATCAGCAAAAGAAAAGACAAAAAACACATATTATCTTAACAAATACAGAAAAAGCATTTGATAAAATTCAACATCCATTCATGATAAAAACTCTTAGCAAAGTGGGTATAGAGGGAACATATCTCAACATAATAAAAGCCATTTATGACAAACCCACAGCCAATATAACACTCAATGGTGAAAAGCTGAAAGCCTTCCTGCTAAAATCTGGAACAAGATAAAGATGCCCACTCTCACCACTTTATTGGAACTCTTAGCCACAGCAATCAGACAAGAAAAAGAAATAAAAGGTATCCAAACTGAAGGGGTAGAGGTAAAATTGTCATTATATGTGGATGACATGATACTATATATAGAAAACCCTAAAGACACCACACAAAAGTTACTAAAATTGATGAACAAATTCAGCAAGGTAGCAGGATGCAAGATTAAAATACAGAAATCAGTTGCATTTGTTTACACTGACAATGAAATATCAGAAAGTGAATGTAAAAAAAAAATCCCTTTTAAAATTGCAGCCAAAATAAATAAAAGAAAATATTTAGGAATAAACCTGACCAAGGAGGTAAAATATTTATATGCTGAGAACTATAAAACATGAATAAAGGAAAATGAAGATGATTCAAAGAAATGGAAAGATACCCCATGCTCTTGGATTGGAAGAATTAATATTGTTAAAATGGTCATACTACCCAAAGCAAACTATGGATTTAATGTGATCCCTATCAAATTACCCAGGATGTTTTCACAGATCTAGAACAAATAATCCTAAAATTTATATGGAATCATAAAAGACTCAGCATTGCCAAAGCAATCCTGAGGAAAAAGTTGGACAACCACATGTAAATTAATGAAGTTAAAACACAGCCTCATGCCATAAACAGAAATAAACTCAAAATGGCTTAAAGACTTAAATATAAGACATGACACCACAAAACTCCTAGAAGAGTATATAGGCAAAACATTCTCTGACATAAACTGTGCCAATGTTTTCTTAGGTCAGGCTCCCAAGGCAACAGTATAAAAACAAAAATAAATAAATGGGACCTAATCAAACTTACAAGGTTTTGTACAGCAAAGGAAACTATAAATAATACAAAATGACAACCTATGGACTGGGAGCAAATATTTGCATATAATGCAACTGACCAGGCCTTAATTTCCAAAATATATAAAGAGCTCATACAACTCAATAATAATAATAATAAACCAAAAAATGGGCAGAAAACCTAAATAGCCATTTCTCCGAAGAAGACATACAAATGACCAATAGGCACATGAAAAGATGCTCATCATCACTAATTATTAGAAAAATGAAAATCCAAACTATAATTAGGTACCACCTCACACTGATCAGAATGGCCATCATTAAAAAATCTACAAATAATACATGCTGGAGAGGGTGTGGAGAAAAGGGAACTCTCCTATATTGCTGGTGGGAATATAAATTGCTGCAGCCACTATGGAAAACAGTATGGAGGTTCCTCAAAAAACTAAAAATAGAGTTATCATATGATCCAGCAATCCCACTCCTGGGCATATATCTGGACAAAACTATAATTCAAAAATGTACCCCTATGTTCATAGCAGCACTGTTTACAATAGCCAAGACATGGAAGCAGTGTAAATGTCCATCAACAAATAAATGGATACAGAAGATGTGCCATATATATATATAGTGAAATATTACTCAGCAATAAAAAAGAATGAAATAATGCCATTTGTAGCAACATGGATGGACCTAGAGATTATCATACTAAATGAAGTTAGTCAGAAAGAGAAAGACAAATACCATGTGATATCACATATATGTGGAATCTAAAATATGACACAAATGAACTTATTCATCAAACAGAAACAGACTCAAAAACATAGAGAACAGACTTGTGGTTGCCAAGGGGGAGGTGGGGTGGGGAAGGGATGGATTGCGAGTTTGGGATTGGTAGATGCAAACTATTATATATAGGATGGATAAACAGCAACATATAGCACAGCGAACTATATTCAGTATCCTGTGATAAACCATAAGGGGAAAGTATATGAAAAAGAATGTTTAGGTATAACTGAATCACTTTGCTCTACAGCAGAAACTAACACAACATGTAAATCAACTATACTTCAATAAAATAAATTTTTAAAAAAGAAAAAAAGATACATGAACCTCAATGTTAATAGCAGCATTGTTTACAGTTGCCAAGATATGGAAGCAACCTAAGTGTCCATCAACAGATGAATGAATAAAGAAGACATGGTATATATATATATATATATATATATATATATATATATATATATATATACACATATATATATATATATATATATATATATATATATATATATACACACACACACAACAGAATACTACTTAGCCATAAAAAAGAATGAACTTTTGCCATTTGCAACAACATGGATGGACTTGGAGGGCATTATGCTAAGTAAAATAAGTCAGAGAAATACTTATATGTGGAATCTAAAAAATACAACAAACTAGTGAATATAACAAAAAAGAAGCTGACTCACAGATATAGAGAACAAACTACTAACTACTGACTACCAGTGGAGAGAGGGAAGGGGGAGGGGCAATACAGTGGTAGGCAATTAAGAGGTACAAACTATTATATATAGAATGGCTAAGCTACAAGGATACAATGTACAAAAGAGAGAATATAGCCAATATTTAATAATGACTATAAATGGAATATAAAACCTTTCAAAATTGTGAATTACTACAGTGTACACCTGTAAAATACAATACTGTACATCAATTATATTTCAATTTTAAAAAGTCCCTGCCTTCATGGAAAACAAACAAACAAAAAGAAGCATGAACAGGGATACTTGGATAAGCAATTTATCAAACTATATCAGAGCCTCAAAATATACATTCATTAAGTCTCAGTAACTCAATTTCTGGTACTTTCTTAGGGTTAAATAAAACACAAATCTAGAATAAAATAACTTTATGGACAAATATTCAAGTTATTTATAATAATATTTTATTATTGAAGAATTGTATAACATCCAGTATTGGATAATAAATACTCAAATAGTTTTAAAATATCTATCATGTATCCATTGTATGTACTATAATGCACATATTAAAATACTCCTTTTAAAATCAGGTAATAACATGAAAATTCTTATGGTACTTTTTTTAAATGAAGCAAAGTAAACATTTGAACATTAAAGATAATCACTAGAATGTGAGCTCCACAAAGGAGGGAGGATTTTGTTTTTGCTACTGTCATTGTAGATTACTACTACATCCCTACCACATAAAACACAGCCTTGTGACAAAGCTGGTATTCAACAAATATTTATTTAATTAATTACAAAGATGTTTTGTATTGCTTTGGCATATATAAATAGACCAAAATATTAACTATAATTATGAATATGTGATGAGATTATGGACATTTTTTCTCCATAATTGCATTTCAAGAATTTTTAAAACTGACGTGCAAATATAAAATCACTTTTGAAAATACTGATGTTTTATTATAATATCAATATATATTTTGTTATAAAAAATACAATAAAATTCCTACCACATAATTTCAATTATTGTTATTACTATAAGGCATTGTTTTAAAATCTCATTCATGGGCATACATAATCAAGTATTAAACATAGATAATGCCATTTTTACCTTCTAGAATAGTTATTACTCTTTAGATAGCACCTGTCCTAGTGTCTGCATTGTATTCATAACCATCATTGTTAATGGATGTTGAATAGTTCTTTGAATGAATTGTTATTGCTTAACTCATCTTCACTGTTGAGTGTGATGGTTAAGTTTATGTGTCAGTTTGATTGAACCATGCAGTGCCCAGATACTTGGTCAAATATTATTCTGGGTGTTTCTGTGTGCTTTTGGATGAGATTAACATTTAAATTGGTAGACTGAGTAAAGCAGATCACCTCTCTAATGCAGGTAGGCCTCATCCAATCAGCTGAAAGCCTGAATAGAACAAAAAGGCTGGCCTTCCCCAGAATAAGCGAATTTCCAGGCTGACTGCCTTTAAATTGGGACATTGGCTCCTCCTGGGTCTCACACCTGCGGGCCTTTGGACCAGAACTACACCATCAGCTCTCCAAGTTCTCATGCTTGAATCCCCAACACACACACACACACACACACACACACACACACACACACACACACACACACACACACACACACACAGTTCCAAGATTTATTTATACCCAGCAAAAACATCATTCATGGTGATGGAGAATTAAAGATATTCTCAGACTAAGGTAAAAAAATGGAGATGCTATCACCATCATGCCTACCTAAAAGAAAGGCTAAAAGTTCTTTAAACAGAGAGGAAACAATGAAAGAAGTAAACTTGGGACATTAGGAAAAACGTAACTTGGTAAACACAATACTAATAAATAGAAGAGGCATATGTCTGCCTCTTGAGTTTTTTAAATTGGTTTGCTGGTTGAAATTAAAAGTATAATGCTGTCTGATGTGATTTTAAATGTATGTAGAGAGAAAATTTAAGACAATTATGTTGTAAATGGGGAACATAAAGAGAAGTAAGATTTTTATTCTTCACTTAAACTGGTTAAGTAATAACCCTAGTAGACTGTGATAAGCTATGTATATGTATAGTATAATACCTAAAGAAACCAATAAAAATGCTATACATAGTGATATGCTCAAAAACACTATAGATAAATCAAATAGAGTTGTAAATTTGTTCCAGAAACATACAGGAAAGAAGAAGGAAGAAAAACTGGGATGTGAAAAACAGAGAAAACAACAACAAAAAAAGTAAAATGGCATGCTTAAGCCATAAAATATCAATAATTATATCAAATATAAATTTTCTAGATACAGCAAAGAAAAAGTGATTAGAAGAGTGGATTACAACACAAGACCCAATTATATGCTGTCTATCATAAACTCACTTCAAATATAATAATATAAGCAGGCTGAAAATAAAAAAATAGAAAAAACATACCATGCAAATATTAATCAAAAAAGCCAAAGGTGTGTCTATATTACAAATATGATTTAAAAGCAAAGAATATTACAAGAGACACAGAGGGACATCATATAATGAGTGAAAAGGGACAATCCACCAATAAGACACAGACTCCTAAGCATGCATATATCAAATAATACTATGTCAAACTCTGAAACAAAACTAAAAGAATGAAAAAGAAACATAGATAAATTCCCAAATCTAGCTGGAGAATTCAACACACTTCTCTTAACAACTGATGTAACAACTAGAGAGTAAATCTGCAAGGATATATCAACATTATAGAAGAACAACACCACCATCAAGCAACCGATCAATTGACATTTAAGGAACACTTCACACAACAGAACACATGCATTCTTTCAAGTGCCCATGGTATATATATAAAGATATACCATATGATGGGACATAAAATATACCTCAGCAAGTTTAAAATAATTGAAAGTATACAGAGTATGTTATTTTACCACAATACAATCAAACTAGAAATCATTGAAAGACAACGTAATCTCCAAACACTTGGAAACTAAAAAACACACTTCTAAATAATCCAGGTGTCAAAGAGGATGTTTCAGGAAAATAAAAATTCTATTGAACTGAATGAAAATGAATATAAAGCATATCAAAATTTGTGAGACATAACTGTAGTAGTGCTGAGAGTAACATTTTTATGTAATTACAGACATGTTACCAAAGAGCGAACAACTCATATCAAATCTTAGCTCCCATGTCAATAACAAAGAAGAGTAAAATAAAACTAAAGCAAAAAGAAAATAAGTATTAAACATAAGGATGGAAAGCAATAAAATTGAAAATAACAGCAATAAATAAAACAAAGACCTGGTACTTTGAAGAGATCAGTAAAATCAATAAACCTCTAGCAAGAATGACAAATAGAAAAGATAGAAAATTCAAATTACTAATATCAGAAATTAAATAGAGGATATCACTATAGACCCTGAAGCTACCAAAAGGATGATCAGGAAATGCTACAAACACCTCTATACACATACTTATTACAACCTAGATGAAATGAGCCACTTCCTCAAAAACACAGGCTATCACAACTCACCTGATATAAAACAGATAATTTGAATAGCTCTATAACTATTAAAGACATTTAATTTATAATCATCCAAAGAAATCTCACACCAAATAAATCTCCAATTCCAAAGTTCTCACTGGAGAATTCTACCAAACGCTTAAGAAATAATTAACACTAATACACTATAAGATCCTTTGACAGAGACTTAAATTATTCTTTATTACTCCACAATATTTAGCACAGTGTCTGGTATGATATATATAATATTTATAAATAAACTAATAAATGAAACACAATACTATACATATTGAAAATTTTTGTCTACTTAATTTCTATGTTAATTTGTCTTTAGTTATGCATAATTTCTTACTGTTAAAAAATATTTCAAAAACTTTTCCCTGCTTTTGGATAGCTCCATTGTCTTTGTTTTCTTTCAAAAAACATAAAAGAAAGAATGAATCCACTGTACCAATACTTATTAAATAGCCATACTTTGTCCTTGATTTAGATTATTCTTTTGCCTCAATTAATATTATTCAATACTATTTGATTTAACATGCTTTAACATGAGGCACAGGAAATGTAAGATTATTAAGACAGGGTCCTCCTTTCTCTTTTTCAGAGTCTTAAAACATAATATAAGAAAGAACTGAATATAACATGAGGTTTCAGAGACAGAAATTTCAATTTCAGACAGATTAATTTTCATCGATATGGAAATTCTCTTCAGAATTAGGAACTACATCAGTTATCTATGGCTGCTACAACAAATTACCACAAACGTATTGTCTTAAAACCCTGTATTTCTTATCTTATAGTTTTGGATGTCAAAATCCAAAATCAGCCTTACTGAGCTAAAGTCACGGTCTCGGCAAGGATTGGCTCCTTCTGGAGAGTGAGAAGAGAATCTGTTTCTGTAAACTTTTCAGCTTTTAGAAGTCATCTTGAGCATTCCTTGGCTCATGGTCCCTGCTTTTTGCCTCTGCTATCACATCTCCTACTATTACTCACTCTGATTCTTCTGCCTCCCTCTGTGAGAGCCCTTGTGACTACAATGGGCCCCCCTATATAATCCAGGATACTCTTCCCACCTCAAGGTCCTTAACCTAACCACACCTGCAAAGTCCCTTTTGCCCTATCAAGTAACATAGTCACAGAGTATGAGAATTAGGACATGGACATCTCTGGAGCCATTATTCAGCCTATCACAGATATGGGATATTGTGTTTGGGGGAGAGGTAGGGTTTGAGATAAAGATTCGAGAGCTATTAACTTGGTCTGAGAGTTTATACTCTACATGCAAATAAAATCTTCAGAATAAAATACTAAAGAAAACAGAAGAAGGAAAGGGCATTGGAAAGACTACAGTTAGCGGGAAGAAGATGAGGAGTTGGCATTATGGAAAGTGGAGCCTGAAGCCTGATGCTATTCAAGTGAGTTTTGTGAAATGATTTGATCAACTTTGTCAGGCAATGAGAGATTAAGAAGAGAAAGCTGGTTAAATCTTACTGAATTTAGCCTAAGAAGCTCTGTTTCAAAGCAGAGTTGTAGGGATGGGAATCAGACTGATAAACAAGTTATAAAGTGGAGAATGAATTCTGACATGATCTTGAATTACAGTGAATGACAGCTCTTTTAGTTGTTAGTTGTAGAATTAACGATAACTGCTCTGAATCTCACATTTATCACATTTAAAATAGAAATAATGATACCTTTCTTGCAGGATTGTTGTGGGAATTAAAAGTGATAATAATTATGAAAGTGTTTAGTACATCATCATCAAGTAGAGGTTTGCCACTAGAAAGACTGCCATTATAGATTTAAAACAAGAAAAGATTCAGTCTTATTCTCTGACATAGAAAAATTACAAATGGCAGGTTCAGAGACAGGAATGTTTTAGCAAACATGGAAAACATTAACAGAGGGAATGACACAGGAGAGTATATTATTAAAATAAATTCAGCAGAAAATCTGGTTTGGGATTGTGGTAGATATCATTGAAGCCATGCATTTTGTTTAGAGAGGTCAAGACCCTGAGTATGGCTAAGATTACTATTGGGAGAACTTATTAATCAGAAGTCCTAGTAAAACATTCTCCTGCTTCTAGAGGAACTGAACGATGGACTGTTGACTTCTGTGATTTTTAGCTGAAGAAAAAATCTTAGGAGAGAATTGTTTAACTTCCTGGCACTGACTATGAATATTAAGATTTATGAAAACAATAATTAAAGAAACATTAAGTTTGAGGGTCCATGTGGAACATCAGTAGAGATGACAATGTGTACTGGATGTAAAAGGAAAGAAGGAAGCATGTAAATCATAGAAGGGTCATACTTATTAAAGATCTATCCTGTACTAAGCACTCTGCTAGTTTTAGAGATATATCATTTAATCCTCAGAACAAATCTTTGAATTAGACATTATTACTCCCATTTACTATGCAGTTAAGAGGCTAAAACATATATCCAAAGTCACAAGGCTAAATGACAGAACCAAAATTTATATGGTTTGCACAAATTCCACATTTCCACTCACATCCTCAATCAAGTGATAAAACCATGTAGAAAATTTGAACTGTAAACAAAGGAGAAATTTCTTTGATCTAGGACCTCGGGATTTCATAAACAATTGTAGATAGACTAGAAGTGAAAATGTCGGTTTTCATTACTTAAAATCAGAAGGTATCTCAGTTATTCAAAAGATACTTGGCCTTTGTATGATAATTATTTATTTTTATTTTTATTTTTTTGCAGTACGCGGGCCTCTCACTGTTGTGGCCTCTCCCGTTGCGGAGCACAGGCTCTGGACGCGCAGGCTCAGCGGCCATGGCTCACGGGCCCAGACGCTCTGCCGTATGTGGGGTCTTCCCGGACCGGGGCACGAACCCGTGTCCCCTGCATTGGCAGGCGGACTCTCAACCACTGCGCCACCAGGGGAGCCCTGATGATTATCTTTAATTGCTTGAATTATAATGATTTAACTATTGTTTTCTAATACTCAAGAACATTTCCTTGTTGGGAGACAAAGACCCTTCACAGCCTGTGCTGCGTTTGTTGGCTCGTGAGGGAATCTCTTTCCCTGTTCCAGACTTGGTTTATACAACTTTGTTCTGCGTAAGCATGTGCATCTATGACCCTCAGGCATGACCCCACCTTTCTGTATTTCAGATCTTATGGGGGAGGAGTATCCTTCTATGGCAGCGCCAGGGGAGGTGTGTGCAACTCCAAGACCCCAGTTGGCTACAGAGCAGAAATTTGGCCATGGATGGGGGGCCAAGGGATGCAAATGGCTGAATCTTGTGCACTCTTTCTCTCCTCTTGCTGTGAATAAATGCTGTACAACTTGTGCCCAGTATGCGTGTTTTCTATTCTCATCAACTTCTAATCACCTTCCCTGGGTTGCATTCATCTACCTTTTAACCATGGCCAGCCACACAGTCTGGCCACTCAGTGAACTGGAAAACAGCATCTAAAAGCTTGGAACCACGTTGAAGATGATCTTAAATAGAGAGCAGTACAGTAAGTATTGAGCTAAGAGGGCATGTCTCTCAGAGTTTCTTTGAGTCATCAGAAATGCCGTTGAGTTAGTAGTCAAGGAATACTGTCATCCTTAGTCTTTGCATATTCTTTCAACAAAACACCAACCATGATTTTACATCAAACCCAATTTTAAAGGGTTATATTATATTTATTTCTTTACTCATCAACATGGCAATATTAGCAAATATGTAAAGCTACTCCCCTGGAGGAATGAGCTATGAGGGTTAGTTTGGGAAGATAAGATATAGGAAAGCATTTCTCTCACAGAGCTGTAGGGAACGCTGAAATAAAAGTAACCGGGTATACAAGAGCAAAAGGAAACTAGGTCCACGACAGAGGAGATCTAAAAAGGCCATCAATACCAAAGACCCCCAGAGAGAGAGAGAAAGAACTGAATTTGGAAAAAGAAATCAGAGAGCACAGGAAATAAGCAGGGAGCGGGAAGTCTAGAGCAATGGCTCTCAAATCTGGTCTCACATTACAATAACCTGGAATGCTTTCAAAAGCAGCCAATGCTTAGGTCCCACTCAGAAATAATTAAATCCGAATATCTGCAGGTGAGGCTTAGAGGGCACGTTTTAAAAATCTCCCCAGGTCATTCGAATGTGAAGCTAGGGTGGCGAATCACTGAGCTAGAGCAAGTACAGAATGTTCATGGGCAGTTATCTGGAAAAGAGGGTACTATAATACAGCTGATACTTCTTGGTTGATGTACAAGCAGTAAAAATCTGAGACCATTGGACACCTTTCAAAGTATTCAGCAAGGTGCTGTCTTCAACTTTAATACTCATGTTAATGAAGCTACAGATTTGTTGCTCTCAAAGTTAATCGACCTCTATTACTTATGTGTAGAAAATTGTTCTACTTAATGAATCGAAAAGAACATAATTTTAACATATAACCCTGAATTTAATTGACTTTAATTCTTACCATTAAGTCTCCTGTCCTCTAATAACACTATTCTTTTTGAATTATAAAATACTGAAGTATAAGAGCCATAAAAGAAATACAATGAAATCCTCTATAGCCACAATAATTTTAAGAATTAAAAACATTACGAACACAGGTGAGGATTCCTATGTACCGTGTCTCAATCTCTCTCTTTCACTAAATACTAAAATTAAAATCACTAGTATTTATCATTCCCATATGTCTTAAATTTTCCTTACCAACTCAACATTGTTTTTAAATCCAATGCTGTTTGTATATATAACTCCAGCATATTCATTGTCTAAACATTCCATTGTATAGTTATGTCATGATTATTATTCATTCTTCCACTGATGGTATTTAGGTTGTTTCCAGTTGTATTTTTTTAAACAGAAATGAAATACAATACACGTATCTACCTTTTAAAAGTATACAACTTAGTGTTTTTTAGTTTATTCATAGAGTTATAAAACCATCACCACTATATAATTTTAGAGCATTCATCACCCAAACCATATTCGCTAGAAGTCACTTCGATTGCTTTCATTCCTAAGTGCCTCACAACCACTAATCTAGATTGTGTTTCTGTGAACTCACCTATTCTGGACATTTCATATAAATGAAATCATACAAATGTGGTCTTTAGTAACTGGCTTCTTTCAATTAGCATAATGTTTTCAAGGTTCATCCATGTTTCAGAATTACCAGTACTTTATTTTATTCTTTTTTATTGTCAAATAATATTCCATTGTGCAGCTATGCCACATTTAGTTTATGGACATTTGGCTTTTTTCCACCTTTTGACTATTTTAAATAATGCTGCTATAAACATTCAAAGACAAATTTTTTTGTGAGACATGTGCTCTCATTTCCCTTGGGTTTACACCTAGGAGTGCAAATTCTGTGTCATTTGGTAACTCTATGCTTAATATTGTGAGGAACAGCAAAATCATTTTCCAAAGCATTTCATTTATCAACATCACCAGCAATATACATATGGCTATTCTGTTCTCTCAGCATCATCAACAACATTTGTTATTATCTCTCTCTTTTTTAGCCTTCCAAGAGGGTATAAGTGGTATCTAGTTTTGTTTTGATTTTCATTTCCCCAATGATTATTGACATTGAGTAATCTTTCATGTGCCTATTGGCATTTCTGTGCCTTCTTTAGAGAAATATCTATTCAAATATTTTGCCTACTTTATAATGGCTTCTTTGTCATTTTAGATAAGAGAAGCCACACAGTGGAGATAACAATATACAGTTGATCCTTTAACAACATGGGTTTGAACTGCATGGGTCTACTTATACACGGAATTTATTCTGTAAATACTACGACGATACTACATGATCTGCTTTTGGTTGAATCTACAGATGCAGAAACACAGATTCAGAGGGCTGAATATGAAGTTATATGCACATTTCATTGTTCAAGTGTCAACAGTACATCCCGCAAAGGGCTCATATTCATAATGTGTAAAAAATTCTTACCAACCAACAAAAGCAAATGCTTCAATAAAGAACTGTAACTAACTAGAGCTATTTAGCTGACATCTACATAGAGAAAAATACTAACTACAACAGATCGTTCATAAATCTGAAAATCCTAATGGTTAATAAACTTAAGAAAAAATAATCAAATACATTAATCAAAGGAAAATAAATATTAAAGTCACAATGAGATACCAATACACATCCACAAGAATGGCTAACACAAAAAGGTAGAAAATACCTAATTTTCAAAAATTGTTAATTGAAATATAGTTGATTTACAATGTTTCATGTGTGCAACAAAGTGCTTCAGTTATATATATGTATTATTTTTCAGATTCTTTTCCATTATAGGTTATTACTAGATATTGAATATAACTCCCTGTGCTATACCTAATGTTTTTGATGATGAAATTTGAACTTTCATGTGCTGCTAGTACAACCACTTTGGAAAACTGTTTGGCATATTTTCAAAACTGAATGTGCCTCATGATCTAAGCAGTCCACTCTGAATAAATATAATGCCCAATAGAAATGGGTGTATATGTTTTCTCCTTAGAAAATATAAGTATTCACAGTAGGACTATTAGTAATATCTAAAAACTGTAAACAATCCAAAAATGTCCACTGGCAGTAAAATAGATAAATAAAATGTGGTATATTTGTCCAGTGAAATACTATTCAGAAATTAAAATAAATAAATTATGACTTCACATAGTATTATTGACAAATCTCAAAAAGGTTGAGCAGAAAAAGCCAAACACAAAACAATCATTCTTCATAAAAATATCGAGTTTGACATAGTTCTAAAAGTCATGTTAGTAATTATCTCATGATCCAGGTGTTGGTTGTGTTTACTCTGCAAAGATCCATGGAGCTGGACTCTTATGATTTGTGTACTTTATGTATTATATATGTATATGTGCATGTATATATACATATATTTTCCTTTGCAGAAAATCTGCCTCTCTCTCGCTTTTTTAATCCTTCCCCTTCAAATGCCTTTTTCTATCCTATTTTAAACTATAAATGTTCTGAAGACATGATCTTTCCCCTTCAGCTCTTCAGTATTGAAACTGGAGCCATGAATGCCTACTAGGAAATTAATTTGGTAGGAAAGGAATGACCGGATATGGTCCTAGACCAAGGATGGTAGCACGGGATTTTTAAAAGAAAACAGTCATGAGAGAGGAGAAAAACTGCACTAAAATATGATGGAATCAGTAAGGGAGAAAGGAGAAAAGTAAGTCAAAACAAAGTGTCTTTACTCCAAGATCCCTAATGGACTCACACAAATTGCATTGAACACACGATAAATCCATGCATGGGTAAAGGCGTATAAATTCCCACATTATTCAGGAGCTCTGTGTAAACATGGAAGAAATTCTCATCATGAGTTCACTCAAGATTCCTGTGCATGTTTCATAAAACGCACTTGCTGTTAAATGTTTACTAACTGAAAAGAATCCTAATGGAATCAAGAACAAACACATCAGGGCTCCATCAAAGAGTTTCCTTGAGAATATATGTGACTCCAAGCACCAAAATAGTATCTGTGTTACAGAGTTAGTATGTTATATGTGAAGTTCTTCCTAAGCATATGTGATTAGACAGATTATAGAGACTGGCTGTCATAAAGCAAGGAGAATGTACCACTCAAGTGGCTCTCTCAACAATGGTCTACATTTTATCATACACTTATGTATCCTTTCTAAAAGACAGGAGAGTAGAATTAAGGCTAACAGATAGAGGAAGATTGCATTGGAGACACATCCCAATCATCTTTTATTGCTAAACTCTGTCTGCTCTGCCTCTGTTTTGATTTTTAGCAAAGTATGCTTTGTAGTCTCAGCACTTGCATGTTTGAAGCAGATGACATTATTTACACTGCTTAAAACGGCAATGGGACCTCAGAACAGTATTATTTCAAGAGACATCTTTCTTTATATACAAATGCATATAGGTTCATTAGATGACTTCACCTATCTCTTCATTTTGCTTTTTGTTTTGTTAAAGAAGCCATGTGCCATAATCACCAGAATGGCCATGGAGGTATCACATATTGCAGATAATGAAGCAATTATGAAATTCATTTAGGGCTTCCGAAAAGGGTAAACAATAATATATTTACAACACACCAGATGGCAAATGGATATCATCATGTTTATTTTATATTATCGTACTAAAATCTTCTGTGTAATGTGCATTCCACTCATCAAGGTGGTTTTAGAAAAAACACAGTGCACTTGTTTTTAAAGGTACCTCTGCAATTTCTGAAAAAGTATATAGTCCTATCTTTAGAATAAGATATGTTTAAGAAAATGTATGTAAGTTGCCTTATTTGGTAGTAATATATTCAACAGATAGTTTAGCAGAGCCTTCTTTCATATGTACCTACTGTCTCATTTAATACTCCAATCATGGATATTGCTTTCTTTAATAGTAAAGATCAGGAACAAGTACACTCATAAGGTCATTCTATGCTCAGTAAAGGGCTCAGTTCTGATTCCACCAGAAACATTTCAGTATGTCTCTTAGACTATCTTCTTAGGCTAAGTGAGCTTTTCAAAAATTGTTAATGGATAGTCTTTCAACAAATGATGCTGGGATAATGGAATATCCACATGCAGAAGAATGAAGTTGGACCCCTACTTCACACAATACAATAAAATTAACTCCAAATAGATAACAGTTGTAAATATAGGAGCTAAAGCTATAAAACTCTATCAATAAACTGAAAAGATAACTCATAGGATGAAAGAAAATATTTTCAAATAAACTATGGAATTGTATCCAGAATATATAAAGAAATCTTACAACTCAATAATAAAAAGATAAATAACTCCCTTTAAAATGATCAAAAGATCTGAATAAACATTTCTTTAAAGAATATATACAAATGGCCAACAGGCATATGAAACTATGTTCAACGTCATTAACTATTAGCTGAATTTAAGTTAAAACCACGTTGAGGAACCACTTCACATTCACTAGGATGACTATGATCAAAAAGATAAAATAATGAGTGTTAGTGAGAATGCAGAGAAACTGAAACCCTATTTATCGTAAAATGGTGCAGCCACTTGGGAAAACGTTTAGTAGTTCCTCAAAATGCTAAACATAGAGATAAAATATGATCCAGCAATTCTACTCCTAGGAGTATACTCAGGGAACTGAAAATACACATCTATACATATATTTGTACATGAATGTCACAGCAGCATTATTCAGAATAACTGAAAATTGAAAACACCATAAATGCCCAACAAGGGATGAATGGATAAACAAAATATGGTATAGGCATAAAATGGAATATTATTTGGAAGTTAAAAAAGAATAAGGTACTGATACAACATAGATGAACCTCAAAAAGCTTATGCTAAGTTAAAGAAGCCGGTCACAACATTAACATATCATTCAATTTATATTAATTTCTCAAAACCAGCAAATTCATAGAGACAGAGAGTGAACAGGCAAATGGGGAAACAAATGGGAAGAAATGAGAAATAATGGGTGAATGGGAAGTGACTGCTAATGGATATGGGGTTGCTTTTTGGGGGTGATGAAAATATTCTGAGGTTAGATAGTGGTGTGGTGTTACTTGCACAACTGTTAATATACTAAAAGCCACTGAAGTATACATTATAAAATAATTTTATGTAATGTGCATTATATCTCAGTAAAGCTGTTATTAAAAAAAAAAACCCAGTAAGAAATCTGTCTATATACTGCCATTGAATGAGTATACCACAATATATTAAATTAAAAAAAAACAAGCTCAAGTAAAGTGTATATAATACGTAACTGGCAATCTAAAATAGAAAAAAAGGATGTGACTACATATACATATTTGCTTATTTTTTAATACGGGAATAAATCAAAGTTTTAATTTAAAAATAAGGGTTACATAGAGCAGAGAAAAGAACCAGGCTTGGGAGGATAGAGATAAAAAACGGACACTCTCTAAATATACTTTGTTTTGTAGATTTGACTTCAGAACCCTGTAAATGTCTTACATAGTTATACAACAAAACTGAATTTAAAAAGCAGTCCCTAAATATTGAAAGTAAAATTAAACAAATGAACCTGTGTACTAACTTAGTGGCATAACCACACAGACTATTTCATGTCGGCTAAAGAGTCCCTAGTGGAATATGCTTTAAGGATAAAAATAATTAAAAGAAAAATCTTCAACTTTTTTCAGTAATTCTTTTGTTGGTGGTACTGTTGGTATTTTTACACTAACACTGCTCTATGTGTATTGTGGGATAAATTAAATGGTTAATTATACTGGAATCATTGAGAACTGGAATTTGTGGAGTGGAGAAAAGGAAATACAGATATAAGATTATTGAGGTTAAATATATAAAGTCTCTGTAGTCCTGACTGGAAGTACCAATGTAAATAACTCATGGTCTGTATTTCATCATAAAATAAAATTCTACCTCTATTCACCAAGTAGGAAATTGTCAAACTTCCATTGTTAAACTATTTTCAGTTGGTCTCAAACTTCACCCTAATTGAATTATCTGGTTGGACTAATACTTACTGTGAAACTACATTAGACACGAACAAAGGGTAATTCTTGGTACCTGCTTCCCCTCTGCAAGTGCCTTCATTTCCAAGCACCTTTGAGAATTTCTGGTCCTTACCATTCATCACAGAGCTTCTTACCAAGGAATAAAAAGACTTATTCCTATTCACACAGATCCAGAGGCACACTAATACAGATGCATACCATGAGTTTCTTATATTTCAATATAATTAGGGAAAAGTATGTTGAAGAAAAAACACACATAGGCATCAGAGGAAATGAGCTCTAACTAAAATCTGTCATTTTCTAGACATTTTACTCTGGAAACTCATATCATCTCTGTGGGCCACAGTTTCACCATAAATAAAATATAAAATATGAAATAATAGTATCCAAGACATTCTTTGTCTCTGAATTCCATGATTTTAAATAGTTACCCTGATATGTAAAAAGATATCAGATACTCCTCACCAGAAATCCCTCCTTAGCAACGTATAAGCAGCATCAAGTCAATGAGATGAATTTAAGTTTCAAACACAATGGCTAATACATCATCAACAATCAAAATATGTGGTAGGTATCATGACAGTGGTGATCATCAAAGTATTTACTGATATTTCTCTACACATAAGACAAGAAAAAATAACAAATGCATCTGTAAATGCAGTTTCCAGCTTATCATATTTATGGGTGAAACAATTTGTTACATGCAAGAGATGTACAGGGCTATGTCTTGTTCCTGGCTTTATAAGATTGTTTAAACTTGAAAACCCATTGGTTAGATGGTGTTATTTCCCACAGATGATAATAAAAATATATTCAAGCTCATGAGTTAATCATTGGCTTCCCTGATTTATCACTAAAAGAATATAATAAAATCTTTTTCAATCTTACTTTTGATTGTTTGAAATATTTAATGAGATTTGATCGGTAAGTAATAAATTCATGATTATTCACTATTGACCTTGAATTTGTTACTCTTTCACGTATAAAAGCAACAAAACTCATATTTTGCATAAAAATATTCTTAAAGTGAGTAGATCTTCAGAGGTGTTTCTGTAAGAGATGACATTTCTTCTGTAAGAAATGTCAAAGAATTTCAGTTTATTGTTATTTTTAATTTAGTCTAAAATGAATTTGTTTTAAATTTAGAGATAATGTAAATTTTGGTTTTAAAGAGCATAATCCTAAGGAAGGAAACACTATGTATTTAGCAACATTTTGGCAAAAATGGAACTTGCCAATGTATATAAAATTATTTTTTTATGCAGAAAAACCAAGCATTCAGAAATTGATCAAGCATGTAGCTTATTTGCTAAGACTCTTCTTAAAGATTAGTAGAATTTATTCATATGCAAGTGTTTCTTATATCCTAAAAAAAAACCCAAAAAAACCCACTGAATCTAAGTCTGGTTAATTTCCAGCATATGGTATAAACAAGTTTATAGTTAATTATTTAATTTAAATTACTTAATTTAAACTTAAGAATAAAAATCACATGTAAGTGACAGAAATAGATTGTTTAACCATATAACAGTCAGGAATTATGAAAAATCTATATAGATTTTTATTAAGGTATACTTTGTTGAGAAATAATTAGTTTGAAAATACTGAAACATGTACCTTTTAAATGTTACTAAGGAAAGTATACTATTGACTTAGTTTAGAGCAAGGTTTGAAGAAATTATTGTGTGTTGCAGTCTCTAAAATGGAAATCTCTTGCTTCATTATTATAAAAATGGTTATATTTTTTAACATCTTTATTGGAGTATAATTGCTTTACAATGTTGTGTTAGTTTCTGCTTTATAACAAAGTGAATCAGCTATACATATACATATATCCCCATATCTCCTCCCTCTTGTGTCTCCCTCCCACCCTCCCTATCCCACCCCTCTAGGTGGTCACAAAGCACCGAGCCCCTGCACTATGCGGCTGCTTCCCACTAGCTATCTATTTTACATTTGGTAGTGTATATATGTCCATACAACTCTCTCACTTCATCCCACACATATATATGGAATCTAAAAAAAAATTATTCTGAAGAATCTAGGGGCAGGACAGGAATAAAGACTCAGACGTAGAGAATGGACTTGAGGACACGGGGAGGGGGAAGGGTAAGCAGAAAAATGGTTATATTTTTAATATCTTAAAGTGTAAGTTTACAGGAAAATGAGCTCTAACCTCTATTTTAGTTAATCATACATATGGGAAGTCTAGCTTTATCCTATTGAGATAATTATTTGCAATTCTCTATTTTGTCTATGTTATTCCTTTCTCTTGTAGTTTTATACCTGCAAATGTAAATTTTACTTACTTTACCATCAAATGTGCTAGCATTTTTTCCAGTCTTTTTAACCATGCCTTGTCTTGGCAGAAAATGAACTTTTTTCTGGGAGTAACATCTCTTTTTTCCTCTGTATCCTTGCTCATTCTTAGCTGGGAACATTTTTGATAAGGAAAAAGAGAAGTCAAAGGAGAGGGGGAAAGAGAATAAAAAAGAAGAGAAGGAAGAGGAGGACAGACAATTCTAATCTAATGAATAATGAAAAGAGCAGCCTGCTGTTTGTATGGGAAAGTCTATGTGTGATAGGGATTATGTACATTGCCTCAAATACAACACAGAATTTCACTCAAACCTAATGGCAACCCTGTAATATAGGTGTTGCTATCCCCTTTTTCTAGAGAGAAAGATAAGGATTAAAGGGTTTTAAGTATTTCCCTGAGATAAAAGAGACATTCATCTGTTTTTATGATGGTATTTTATAAATATTTTGAGACTTATCCTATTTCCAATGTCACCTCATTGTAGACTGTTTATTTGGGGTGGGTATTGGAGGGAATTTAGATTTAAAAATTATATGTATAAAAATCACATGCACAAAAAGGAAAAGCAATAATTTAATAACCTAATACTTTAAGCCAGATAATCTTCACAGATTTAACCCTTTCTGTCATATCAACAGCATTAAAGTAGGGACATCATCTTTTATGAAATATGCTGCTTACTATAAAGATGTAATACCAATAAAGAACCGGTGTGCCAACTTGTTCTAAAATGTTTTCATGAGTACGTCAAACTAAAAGGAAATCAAAAATTTACTTAAAGAGTCTGAATAAAGTAGAATCATATTTTGTTGATAATTAATATGGTGGATATTATGTCACCTTGGATTTATTTCCTTACTCTTTATCTGAAAAAGGACGGTTCAAAATGTATACCCCTTGGGCACATGAAAAGATGCTCAACATCGCTAATTATTAGAGAAATACAAATCAAAACTACAATGAGATACCACCTCATACCAGTAAGAATGGCCATCATCAAAAAGTCAACAATGAATCCTGGAGAGGGTGTCGAGGAAAAGGAACCCTCCTACACTGTTGGTGGGAATGTAAATTGGTACTGCCACTATGGAGAACAGTATGGACGTTCCTTAAGAAAACTAAAAATAGAGCTACCATATGATCCAGCAATCCCACTCCTGGGCATATATTCATATGCCCAGATAATAAAACCATAATTTGAAAGAATATATGCACCCCAATGTTTACTGCAGTTCTATTTACAATAGCCAAGACATGGAAGCAACCTAAATGTCCATTAACAGATGAATGGAGAGAGAAGATGTGGTACATATATACAATGGAATATGACTCAGCCATTACAAAGAATAAAATAATGCCATATGCAGCAACATGGATGGACCTAAGTGAAGTCAGAGAAAGGTAAATATACGATATTGCTTATATGCAGAATCTAAAAAAATTGATACAAATGAACTTATTTACAAAACAGAAACAGACTAAGAAAACAAACATATATGGTTACCAAAGGGGAAACTTGAGGGGGGAGCAATAAATTGGGAGTTTGGGATTGACATATACACACTACTATATTTAAAATAGATAACCAACAAGGACCTACTGTAGAGCACAGGGAACTCTGCTCAATATTCTGTAATAACCTGAATGGGAAAATAATTTGAAAAAGAATAGATACATGTATTTGTATAACTGAATCACTTTGCTATACAACTGAAACTAAGAGAACACTTAATCAACTATACTCCAATATAAAATAAAAATTTTTTAAAATTGTATACCTCTTGGGAATATAGTATCTATCAATATACCTATAAAATGCATTTGAATATCAAATTTATCATTAAAGTCATGTGGGTAATCTTTGGATGCCCCCTACAAATATATAGCATAAATTTACACTAAAAATAAATAGATTTGGTCTTCCCCTAAGGAATTCAGGGTGCTAATCTAATATTCACTCCTTTCCCAACTGAAACAAAATTATATACACTGTCAGGAAATCACTATTTTCCATATTACTTATCTTCATGCAATACTGAATATGAATGTTTTAACAACAGACCTGTGACTCCTTTTAATTTTCCAGCTAAAGCTGGGCAACCAGTTCATAAGGGATGCAGCAAATAAATAAGCAAACCTCCCTCTGTGCATCATTTCCTTTCAGCAGAGCTTTCCCTCTTGAAAGAATGTTTTTCCCTCAAAAAAGTGTGAAGGTGACATTCAATTAATCGCAGGTGACTATTTGCCAGAGTTTCCCCACTGGATGTCATCTAGGCTTTGTTTACATACAAAAAGTCTTAGTCTAAATCCATGTAAGGATTAAGTGCTATCAGCAGATCTCCAGGGATTTTTTTGTTTCAAAACTTAAATACCAGGCTTCCCTGGTGGCGCAGTGGTTGAGAATCCGCCTGCCGATGCAGGGGACGCGGGTTCGTGCCCCGGTCCGGGAAGATCCCACATCCCGCGGAGCGGCTGGGCCCGTGAGCCGTGGCCGCTGAGCCTGAGCTTCTGCAGCCTGCCACAACAGTGAGAGGCCGCAAAAAAAAAAAAAAAAAAAAAAAAAAAACAAAAAACTTAAATACCTTGGCATTCAAGTTACGATAACATTCCCAACACCTCACCCTTGATTAAAAATGTATATTCCCAGGGGCTAATGGTCATGATTTTAGATCTTTCTCCAACTTTCCCTTAGGCATTTAGATCAACTTGAGAGAATAGTTTCTCTTTCTGGTGAGTTCAAAGACATCTGGCCAGAGGTGCTATTTAAAGGAAAATAGTAAAAAGCATTTTGACATATTTACCTCAGGTTTTTCCCTGTTTCACCAGCCAGAAGGTTTTTCTCTACAGCTTTCTCTTCCCAGAAACTTCTCCCACTTCAATGTACCCTGTATTTATCCAGTGAGAACAGTATCATAGGAATACATTGTAGGTTAGGCTGCTTTATGTTTCCTCCACATGCTTTATTTTATATAATCTATGTTGACTTGGGGTTTGATCTCATAGAATGTTACAGTCGATAAATATTTTAGAGCTTTAAGGAAACAGATATTTTCAGATGAAAAACTGAGGCTAAGAAAAGTTAGGTATTATCTGTAAGACTCACAGAACACATATCAGCTACTTCTTCCTAGGCCACCGAGGTAAGAACCATCCTAGGCCACTGCTGTGTTTCCTAATTTTGCCAGATCAACTAATCTGCTTGGATCCTCACACTCAGGTTGCAAAGTATATTCTCATCTGCATAAAGTTCCCATGAGCACCTGGTTTCCGTGCTTACCAAGAACAGAGAAGCTTAGTCTTAACATCTTTCAAACCAGAGACATAAAGGTTCTAAAATTTCTTTGGATCCGCCAAGAGTAGAGATGGAACTCAACCAGACTACCTAGAATCTGTGGTCCTTAACCCTGGAAGTAATCAGGGAATTCAGACAAAGCAGATATCACATCAATGCTCTGAAGCCAAAGCAATTTTGGTTCAATGCTAGTTCTGTGCCCGGTCATGGACTGTGGTCTGAGAGGTTCCTCAAGGTCTTGTCTGTCTCACCCAATCCTACATCTCTTCCAAATGATTTGCATTATAAATGGTTTAGAAAATGAGACTAAGAAGTTGCCTAATGCTGGTTGAATATACACATGAGGTGGACAATACTACTATTAACAACAATAAACATTTATGAAAGCAACTCTGTGCTGCTGTTCTAAATGCTTCTCATAGATTATTTCCTTGAATAATCAAGATACCTATGCATTTTGCCCATTATCTTTTTTAATACTCCAAACAACCTAATGAATTTTTCCCACTTTAAAATGAGAGAAGTTAAATTTTAGGGGCACACAGCTAATATGTAACAAGTTGATTTTCAACCACTGGTCAATCTGACCCCAGGCCATCATCATTTGCCCTCATTCATAAAATTTATTGAACACATATTTGTTAAGCATCTGTTCTGCTAATAAGGGAATGATATATCTGTAGCAAGGGCCTCAAAAGTTTCTTGATATATGCAAATTATTCTTCTAAGAATCCATGGGTTGAGTCAAATATTTTAGTTACCCTGATAAACTTAGAAGAAATGAACAGGTATTGGGCATGAGAGGAATGCCCCCAAAGAGAGACAGCAACTACTCAATGAAATGACTGAATTACATTGAGAGACATGCATACTTAAATATATGTGGAATATTGTAATTTAACCTATTGTATAACAAAATTCACAGTCAAAAAGAGTATTTTATCATTGGATTTTGCTGGACTTCTTCTCTAAAATAGTTAAAATGAACAGTCAAATCTTAGAATCTAA
Organism: Kogia breviceps; assembly: GCF_026419965.1. Lineage (NCBI taxonomy): Eukaryota > Metazoa > Chordata > Mammalia > Artiodactyla > Physeteridae > Kogia > Kogia breviceps. The sequence goes on along the minus strand of NC_081317.1, from coordinate 44,089,257 downwards.
TAAACAAATTCCTTCATTCCTTTTCCCAGAAGGAACGAAGGAATTTGCACAGAGTAAATTTCCTACGGTTGGAAATAATTTAAGGCAGAGGGAGTGATTAGAACACTTTGTGGCTTTGGAATGATACATATTTGTAGAATACAATTTTGTATCAAATATTTAGCATGGGGGCTTCCCTGGTGGCGCAGTGGTTAAGAGTCCGTCTGCCGATGCAGGGGACACGGGTTCGTGCCCCGATCCCACATGCCACAGAGCGGCTAGGCCCGTGAGCCATGGCCGCTGAGCCTGCGCATCCGGAGCCTGCGCTCCGCAACAGGAGAGGCCACAGCAGTGAGAGGCCCGTGTACTGCAAAAAACAAAACCAAACAAACAAAAATATTTAGCATGTTTTTCATCCATCATTATAATGCACATGCAATATAATATTTTCATATTTAGAATAGCAAATTCAGTCTCTTCATTAAGTTTTTTTTGCTTTGTTTTGTTTTGTTTTTGTAGTACGTGGGCCTCTCACTGTTGTGGCCTCTCCCATTGCGGAGCACAGACTCCGGACGCGCAGGCTCAGCGGCCATGGCTCATGGGCCCAGCCGCTCTGTGGCATGTGGGATCCTCCCAGACCGGGGCACGAACCCGTGTCCCCTGCATCGGCGGGTGGACTCTCAACCACTGCACCACCAGGGAAGCCCCATAAGTTATTTTTAATCACATGTTTGACAAGATAGAATAAATGCATTGAAACTGATGAAAATAATAAGCATACTGACTTCTAGTTAGCGTGTCTCTGTATTTTTAATGCTTACATTTGCCCCTTACAAATGCGTATAAAATCAACCTGAGAAGAGGAAAAGTAATAGTAAGGCAGGCTTTTCACAAACCAATAAGGATTCTGTTAAGACAGTCTAAGTTAAAGTCAGAGTTATACACTGACCTAGAATTTTGGCATTAATTTTATATATTCACTCATTCAAAAAGTTTTTATGGAGGACCTTCTGTGATCAGGCATTTTACTAAGGTGAGCAAATAGAGACAGGTCCCTATCCACAGAGTGTCCAGTCTATACAGATATAAAACATTTGCCTACTTTTCTTTCCTTAACAATATATATGTATATTATCTGTGTATGTGTATGTAGGTATTACTGCATTTAATTTGTCTTAGGTTTGTAGCAGATGTTCTAAGCCAAAACTGCAATTGAACTTTGGTTGAATAGAGAACTATTCTTTCTCCACCCCTACTACAGTGTGTATTTGCATGAGTTGATGTGTAGAGGGGTTTTAGTTTTCTAACTAAGGCAAAATAAAAGGGCAGTTCCAGATGCCTTGAGCTAGAGTGTAAGGTGAGAGATGAGCCTGGACAGACAAAATTGGGGAATATTTTGAATTACCATTAGTAATCCATGGTGAGGAGTTGAGACTTGATATAAAAGCAACAGTGAACCTTCCTGGATTTTTAATGGGGGACTTTCTCTATCATATTTGAATTTTTTGAAAGACTATACTGCAGATTAAGCACATAATAGGAAAAATAAGTCCTTGAGACATGGAAAGGAGGGATTAGAAAAAAGTTTTGAGGCAATGTGGAAATAGAATAAGCCCAAATACTTGCAAAACCTAGTAAGAGACATTTTTGGGTGCATAGCTTTATATTCAAAAAATGCTGGGCTTCCCTGGTGGTGCAGTGGTTGAGAGTACGCTTGCCGATGCAGGGGACACGGGTTCGTGCCCCGGTCCGGGAAGATCCCACATGCCGCGGAGCAACTAGGCCCGTGAGCCACAACTACTGAGCCTGCACATCTGGAGCCTGCGCTCCGCAACAAGAGAGGCCACGGTAGTGAGAGGCCCGCGCACCGCGATGAAGAGTGGCCCCCACTCGCCACAACTAGAGAAAGCCCTCGCACAGAAACGAAGACCCAACACAGCCATAAATAAATAAATAAATAAATTTAAAAAATCATATGGGCTTAAAAAAATGCTAAACTACTCAATATATCTCTACTTCTTAATAGTTTATAACAGCATAGTCGATAAGTTTATTTTTTGTTATTATAGAAAACAGACATTCGCATAAACATATATTTTCATGGTTTTGTAGGTTCTGTAATGGCTGGATTCTTTTTAATGTTAGATAGAGGCACTGATTCAGAGATCTGCATATTTACCATACCAACATTGCCTGGTTACTTTCAAATGGTTATTTCAAACTAAGATTGTCTTTTGCTGTAATTGCAACTTCTTAGAGTAGATTCATATTTAAGGTATACCTGATTACCACTAGAGCTGGAGTGATACTGAAATAACTTTCTTCTGCAACCAGAGACAGCATAAAAAATAGATCCATTTGGAGATAGTGCTTTCAGAACCCGATATGAAAGGGAAAAAATAACTGCATTAAATTACACCAAAGCTTGTGTTTTAGATTACAGTTCAAAGACATCAAATCATCTAAAGAATTTGCTTCTGCCATAATCCAGGTACTCTCTCACTAGTCAAGGTGACCTCTACAGAAGTTTTAAAATTAATTCTAGGAAAATTATGTCTATAGCCTTGCATGATATTCATTATCAGGGCTACTAATAGCCAAAATTCTCAGCTAGTTCAATTTTTCTTTGAGTTTCTGCATCTTGTCCACATTTGCTCACTGTAAACTTCGTCCATCAGCCCCATGAAGCATTCTGGGCTGTGAAAGTGCCTAGAAACCCCTGCTCTCACGTTCTGAGTATCTCCCTCAGGCATAATGCCAAAACATGGAGCTTATCTGGCCTTTCACCTGCAATAAAAAAAAAAGACTCGCTTTCTTTTTCTCAGATTCAATTATCTCCTAGTTGGCAGATAACGAATAGACAAACTAATTTAAGCTAATGTGATAATGGGGACAGCAGGGAAGCCTTCATTATACCAAGGCCTGGAAAATAGAGTCAAATTATTCTATTCATTGTAGACTGCATCTCATATTAGATACAACATAAAGCTTCCCATAGAATTATATAAATGACTTCTAGTAGAGAAAATTTACCCTGAAAATATTGTTTGTTTCAAAGTCCCTTTTATCCCATCCCATCTTATTCCTTATGCTTCCCACTCCTGCTTATACAACTGTCTAAAATATACACAAATACACAGATATGCCTGCTGGGTCAATGCAATCTTTGAGCTTTCTAGTTACATTCCCATTCACATTTTTCTCTCATTTTTCTCTTCTTTTCTTATCTACTCTTTCCTTTCTCTCACTCACTCTCTTTTTATTTCTCCATCCAGACAGTTAAAATAATAACATCATTTTAGTGGAGAATCAGGTGACAGTACTATAGGGAGTGTAATGGGCATTAATACAACCACATTTCTGGGTGAGAGAAAGTGTATTTAAGTATATTTGATTCACAGATGGTACATGAGACTACAGATATTGATAGAAAAAAACAAAGCAATAAAAATATATACCTTAAAAACTCAAATACCCCTTTTTCATGTTATCAATGGTTTATCTTAATGGAATATCTGATACACGCTAGGTATATATCACATACATACACACACAGACACACAGAGTATAATTCTTGCCATGAATATAAAATGGTTATGATAGTAGAAATACAGATTATAGAATCAAGATGCCATCAGAGTTCTTCAATGAAAGAATACATAAATACAAAGCATATATTAAAGGAAAATAATACTTAAAACAAAGGATCCATTTAAATATTCAAAGGTTTTTAACTAAAATGTAGTTTTTGTTGTTTCTTTTTTTTTTTTTTTTTTTTTTTTTTTTTGCGGTACGCGGGCCTCTCACTGTCGCGGCCTCTCCTGTTGTGGAGCACAGGCTCCGGATATGCAGGCCCAGCGGCCATGGCCCTTGGGCCCAGCCACTCTGCGGCATGTGGGATCATCCTGGACCGGGGCACGAACCCGTGTCCCCTGCATTGGCAGGAGGACTCTCAACCACTGTGCCACCAGGGAAGCCCCCTAAAACATAGTTTTTAAAATCAATAAAAACAAACCTAAACAAATGATTATTTATGTTTTATCATCCCCTAAATGATTTATCAAAAAATATTAACTCTGAATTTTTAATAGAGAAATACTTTCTCTTACAACTTTCTAGAGTGATTCAATTTCTTCCTTTTCTCCTATATCCAATCAATGATTAGTCCCTTAAGTGCAACCTTCAAACTTTATCCAACTAACTTCTCCATTGCTAGCCCATAATCCAAATCAGTACTATCTCTCACCTGTACTAACACACTGGCCTCCTAAATGGCCCCTCTTGCTTATCACCTACACAGCAGCCAGAGGAATCTTCAAAAACATATATCTGGTCATTTACTCCATAGCTTAAAACTTTTCAATAATTTCTCATTATACTTGAAATAACACCGAACAGTTTAATTCAGTCTACATAAGGATGAAAGTGAATTAGTTCATTTCCTCTGACATCAACCTTTCACATCTGTTTTATGTTTTTTTTGTTTTTTTTTAAGTTTATTTACTTAATTTATTTATTTTTGGCTGCATTGGGTCTTTGTTGCTGCATGTGGGCTTTCTCTAGTTGCAGTGAGCTGGGGCCACTCTTTGTTGCAGTGCGCGGGCTACTCATTGTTGTAGCTTCTCTTGTTGCGGAGCATGGGCTCTAGGCACGAAGGCTTCAGTAATTGTGGCACGCGAGCTCAGTTGTTGTGGCACGTGGGCTCAGTAGTTGTGGCACGCGAGCGCTAGAGCGCAGGCTCAGTAGTTGTGGTACATGGGCTTAGCTGCTCCACGACATGTGGGATCCTCCAGGCCCAGGGCTCGAACCCGTGTCCCCTGCATTGGCAGGTGGATTCTTAACCACTGCACCACCAGGGAAGCCCCTCTGTTTTATTGACTTTTCCATTCCTCTTTGTTTTTCCCCTACTGTGCTTCAGTTGAATATTCTCTACTGCTCTGTCTACCAGTTAACCCATCTTGCTTTCTCATGGGCCTCATTTGATTTGAGATATTACATTTCATTCAGAAAGTGTTATATAATTTGTCTTAATAAACATAATTCTCTGGTGAAATTATCCATCTTTTAATCTCTTTGTCATTTACTTACCTTATTTTCTTGAACACATTAATGATAACTCCTTTCAAATCCTGGTTTGATGATTTCAATATCTAGATTTCTTATGGGTCCATTCTTTTAATCTTCTTTTTCTCTTGTTTTTAGCAACATATCCCTGTCTTTTGGCATGCCAAAAAATTATTTTAATAAATATTATACATTATTTTCATTTTTTAAAGGATCCAGGTTATTCTTTTTTTTTTTTTTTTTTTTTTTTCGGTATGCGGGCCTCTCACTGTTGTGGCCTCTCCCGTTGCAGAGCACAGGCTCCGGACGCGCAGGCCCAGCGGCCATGGCTCACGGGCCCAGCCGCTCCACGGCATGTGGGATCCTCCCGGACCAGGGCACGAACCCGTGTCCCCTGCATCGGCAGGCGGACTCTCAACCACTGCGCCACCAGGGAAGCCCCCAGGTTATTCTTGAAGAAATTTTCACTCTTTCCCCTGCTGTGGAATAACTACTTTAATTCCATCACGTCTGAGCTAAATCAAACCTAGGTTAAACTTTTGTTAAGGCTTCATCCTACCTCTGTTTCACCTCTGTTCCTGGAGTTTTGCCAACCACACTCCTTTTTCCTGTGATCAAGCTATTATTTTATTTGCATTGCTTCATTTTCTCTATTAACTAAGATGTACATTAGATACATGAAGAGGAAGGGACATTGGCATGCCCAGTGCATGGTACTGGAGTCTGTTTAAAAGAGTTCTGCCCATAGGCAGAACACTCTGACATAAATCGCAGCAAGGTCTTTTATGATTCACCTCCTAGAGTAATGGAAATAAAACCAAAAATAAACAAATGGGATCTAATTAAACTTAAAAGATTTTACACAGCAAAGGAAACAATAAACAAAACAAAAAAACCCTCAGAATGGGAGGAAATATTTACAAACAAAGCAACCAGTAAGGGATTAATCTCCAAAATATACAAACAGCCATGCAGCTCAATATCAAAAAACAAATAACCCAATCAAAAACTAGGCAGAAGACCTAAATAGACATTTCTCCAAAGAAGACATACAGATAGCCAAAAAGCATATGAAAATATACTCAACATCACTAATTATTAGAGAAATGCAAATCAAACCTCCTGTGTTTTTTTACTTCCAGATTTTCTGAGATATAATTGACATATAAGATTCTGTAAGTTTTAGGGGTACAACGTGACGATTTGGTACAAAAGATATTGTGAAATGGTTACCATGATAAAGTTAGTTAAGGCCTCACCTCACATAATTACTTTTGTGTGTGTGTGTGTGTGTGTGTGTGTGTGTGTGTGTGTGGTAAGCACATTTAAGATCTACTCTCTTAGCAAATTTCAAATATATAATACAGTGTTGTTAACTATATCACACTGAATATAAGATCTCCAGAACTTATTCCTCTTATAGCTGGAAGTTTGTACCCTTTAATCAGCATCTCCCTATTTCCCACTTCCCAGCCCCTGGCAACCACCGTTGTACACCCTGTTTCTTTACACATGGAAACAACCTAAGTGTCTTATCAGTGGGTGAATTGATAAATTATACACACACACACACACACACACACACACACACACACACAAAGTGTGCATATGGAATATTACTCAGCCATAAGAACGCAGGAAATCCTGCCATTTGTGACAACATGGATGAAAGTTGAGGGTATTATGCTAAGTGAAATAAGTCAGAGAAAGATAAATACTGTATAATCTCACTTATATGTGGAACAACAACAACAACAAAAAAGCACATTCTTTAAACGGAAAGTTTGATATATTCAATGGGAAGTCTTCCTCCTTTTCCAATGGGTCCTGAACTACAATCTCAGGGTCCTTGGCAGTGGAAGAACATTTTTTTAAATGCTGTTATCCTTTTCATATATCCTGCTTATAATTCTTAGCTTCCTTCTAATATAACTTCATATTTCAGTGAATAACTTATAAGAAATGATAAGTAGAGGCCCTGCAAATCTTTATTAACTGTAGTTCTGTCAGACCTATTACTCGCCCTGCGACAATGACCTTTGCCCAGACAAAGCTCAAAATTCTTAGTCACTTGCTAGCATTGAGAAAACTGGTAACTTCCTTTAGAAAAAGAAGCTGCAGTTCAGCAACAAATCTCTGTGTGCTTCTATTCTCTCCAAAATCTTACCCTGTCTTTCATAGACATATTTAAGGGCAACATTAAATGTTTTTAACTGACACATATGAAAAGCACAGTAAATGTTGGCTTTTATTTGTATTACTACTACTTCCATTACTACAATACTATATCGTTCAAACCACCCTACCATCCAGAATAGATAAAATGTAACTCCAAGTATTTTAAGTAACACACTTCTTTGTATCAAATATATTATTATAAAAAACTGAACCCCCAGACTTTTCAAGGTTCACTCTTTATTAACTGACATTTGGATAAGAGGGTCACTTATGCTGTAACTATTATGAGCTGTATCTTGAAATGAATTAATAATATGGTTTTCATTTTTTTTGTTTGTTTGAGCATCATAAAAGCTCTCTGACTACTTCTGATTATACAAAAGAACACAACGACCTACATTTGAAGAACACTGTTCTAAGGATTGCAGCCTTCAGTGATACAATTCAGCAAGTTCTACATGACACTTTGTAAGATATGTCACAGCTAATATATCATGGTGAAGATTTTTCACAATTGTTATTAAAGCCCTTAAAACCATTGTCTCATGCTGTCCTTGATGTAATAAACTTTTTGTTCCTTAAAAATTTGCTACATGTGTGCAGTAAACCAGAATTATATTTGCAACTTCCATTTCAATCATTAACACAGAAAAACACCTTTCCCTCAAGTTCAGTGCATCTATTTATTATTTACCCCCTCTTTTCCAGAGCTAAAAAAAAAAAAAATACCAGTTGGTAAAAATATAATGTTGGTTCTCCTCTGTTGCTTTTCTATACAAATTTTTAGTCATAGTATAAAATGTGTATTATTTTCACAGGAGATGAATTGGAAGAAAATAAACCTTGAGGTAACTGAACAAACTTTAGAGTAACTTATCCCCAAAACAAACTAAAAAAATACTGCCTGTCCTAAATATGTAATTACCACCCATGAGAAATACTTCTGAGGAAACAAGAAATCGACATAGCATGAGACGGTGTTATTTGTTTTGCTACTGGCATTAAGGGGAGACTGGTCCTACAGATTTTAATATCAGGAAAGAGAGAGCTTATTTTTCAAGCAGTAGCAGTCACATCACCTAACCTCTAAATTAATTTTGCACACAGATGTCTTAGGTATTTAAAATATTAATCATCTATCAGTTTATCCAAATGCATTGTTTTATCCTTAGTGCTTCTCCATGTAACCCAGAGTTTTAAATACCCCTTACCATGGATCCTGGCCCATATAGAAATGGCAAAACTGTAATCTAGGCTCCCTATCTCTCTCCAAGTTCTGGCTGTGACATGTAACTCTAGGCCTGCTTAAACTTTGTGCTTTAGATTCCTCAGATATGTGCCAGTGCTTTTACTGAATAATATCAGATAGAATCAGGAAATGTATAAGCATAAAGTATATGGATCTAATAACAATTACACTATCAACAATTCACTTTCCCACTGATTTCCACTGCAGTACAATATACAAAAGGAATCACTGTTTAATTTTACATCTATGGAGCTCCATTGACTCTTCTCAATGACTTTTTAAAGATATTTAACAAGTTGATCAGCAATGTGAATAGCTATTGCAAGGGAATTATGTTATGTTTAAAAATAAAAACAATTTTCAGCCACTGCAAATGAAGACTAATCAAAAATGGAAATAAGTCATTCCTGTAATTGTGATCTACCTATGAAAAATTATTATCCGATTTACAAAATAACCTGATTTGTCACAATACAAAGATAAAAACTATAATTAATCAGTGCCGTCTTTACCAGCAAACCTACCAGGCACTTTCACTTCCATTTACTCATTTAATCTTAACAAGAAAATCTGAACTAAAAATCATTACTTCTACTTGTAAAATGAAATGAAAGCTTAGAAAGCTTAAGTAATTTGAAGTATATACACATTGTAATTAACATAAATGGAACTTTAACCATGATATATTTGAATCTGAAAGCCCATATACTCTCACAATACAACTTAATCTCCTATCCATTAAAAAATAGCAAAGACATATGAAAAATATATACTATTACAAATTACACTAGATAAAAGCTATAATCCTTTTTTTGTTTTCGAGTAGGAATAGTAAATAAATATCAATGTCATCACTACAACCCCAAATACAGTAGTCTTAGAAATTAAAAAGGATATATTCATTTCACATCCTCTTTTGTTTTATTATCCAGATATCACTAGTTAGAAACTATGTAAAAGCTTCACTTCTAAAATTTTCATATGAGATAGAATGTTTATTTCTAGCATAACTGGTTCCAAACTAACTCTCCAACTGTAAGTAACTATAAACCTTAACAAAATAAATACAGTAATCCTTTTGTTTTCAGTTATTAGCCAGAAGGCTGCTCAAGACTATGATCCATGGCAGAAGGGTAACACACCAGGTGAGTCTCCTATTCATCCTGGCTTTCTGCACGAAGCTACTTTCTGAACAACAGATGAGGACCATGAAGAACAAGCAAAACACAGTGAATTCACTGAGTTGAGGTGGTAGATGATGGAGTTAGATACTGCTGCTGAAGCAACTAACATGTGTAATGTAGGCCACCAGAAATAAGGAAAATTGCAGAAGCTGGCACCTGTGTGGTGTCCCCAATAGGTATTTGACAGAGAGCTTCTCATTCAGAAGAGGAATCTTAATTTAGGAGACTGCTGACCCTCAGAAGCCGTGGAGTAAATGAAGATAGATATTGCTAAAGGCTGGGAGCATTGTGATTCTGATCTACCTAGAGAGTAAATGCCTTCGTGAATTAATTACTTGTGAATTAAGTGTAGATTCCAGAATGGTCATATCTTATGAATAAAGACCACAAACTTATAGTAATGATTAAGCTCTAGGACTAAAAATAAAATTAGAGTAGTCCTAACATGTAATAAGACCAAGCATAACAAATCCAAAGGACACTGCCAGTGGGCTTCCCTGGTGGCGCAGTGGTTGAGAATCCGCCTGCCGATGCAGGGGACACGGGTTCGTGCCCTGGTCCGGGAAGATCCCACATGCCGCGGAGCAACTAAGCCCGTGAGCCATGGCCGCTAGGCCTGCGCGTCCGGAGCCTGTGCTCCGCAACGGGAGAGGCCACAGCAGTGAGAGGCCCGCATACCGCAAAAAAAAAAAAAAAAAAAAAAAAAAAAAAAAAAAAAAAAAAAAAAAAAAGGACACTGCCAGTAATTTAAATGACTGCTAATGACAAAACTCAACACCTTTTGAAGGAAGGAAACATAATTCAGACTCCATCATTAAAAATCTCTAAGATGCAATTAAAAATTCCTAATGAATGTATAAGTTGGAAAATATCAAAAGAAAAATCATTCAGTGAAAACAGATATCATGATGATACAGATAGTAGGATTAGCACATAAAAATATTTTTAAAGATATTAGAAGTATATTTTAAAACCTAAGGGAAAACATTGACAAAATGAACAGATGGGAAGTAGCAGAGAAATAGAAACTATAACAAAGAACCAAAGAAAAATTCTGTAACTTAAAATTATAATATCTGAAATGAAAAATTCACTGAATGGGCTTACAGAAGATTGGAAACTACAGAAGTAAGTGAATGTGAAATTTAAGAGATATCAATAAATTGATTCTTCTCAAAAGAGAGAAAGAAAATAGTGAGAACAAGTAAAATGAATACTCATAATCCTGTAGGGCAACATCAAGTGGTCAAAGATGGACAATATCAAGTGAGCAAAGAAAGAAAAAAGATTAAATAAGGCAGAAAAAATTGAGTAAATAACAGCTAAATGTTTATTAACTTGGAACTATGGAAGCTCAGTGAATACCAAGCAAGATTGATAAAAAGAAAACTATACCATGGGCATCACTGTAAAACTTCAAAAAACTAAAAAAATAGAGAGGGAGAAAGAGGGAAAGAGGAAGGAAGGAAAGAAGGAGGAAAGAAAGGGAAAAAAAGGAAGAAAGAAGAATCCAGAGAAAAAGGACAATTGTACATAGAAGGACAATGAGAGAAATAATTCATGGATTCTTATAAGAGAAGATAAAGGCCAGATGACAATGGTGTACCTTTAAAGTGATGAATAAAGAAGAGTTTCTCCTAAAGAGGTCTCTGGGTGTGGCTTTTGTCTACAGGGTTGTATTATAACTGCAGAGTGTAAACCCACAAACTTTTTAATCAAGTTATATCAGCTTTTACTAAAAGAGATAAGACAGTAAAAACAAAAAGAAGCAGTTAAACCCATGGAGTACCAAAGGCAAGAAATAGGCTGAAGAACTACTTAGTTGCAAACACAAATATTTTCTTACAGGTAAGGGAGAATGACTCAAACTCATGAGGTAAAAACAAGAGCTCAGAGGGCAGAGTAAAATGCCATGGAGAGTCATTTCCCAGAATTGGGAATAAATTGTGTTTAGAGAAGTAAGCAACTTGCAACCAGAACTCAGTTGGATTTCAGAATTGCTAGGACCAGCCCTCACATTTCTTCCTTTTTATAGGGAATGTCTATTGCAGTTATCTCATGCCTTTCTCTCTACTTTTTGTTGAATATAGAGAACAAATAATTTGCCTTGTTCACAAATTTTCAGAATGAGAGAAAAATCAATGGAGCTGCAATTGATGTACCATCCCCAACAAAGCTCATCCACATCTGGTCCTGATTTAGATGATAAGATCCTGAACCTCAGCCTAAGCCTGATTATCTGATGGAATGAGATTTTGGGGGTGCAGGGTTGGAACACAAGGTGATTTTATTTAACACATGGGGTGGATAAGAGTTGTTTTGATGAGAAGGCAGACTGTGGCAGATTATATTTTTCATAAAGTCCATAGTAATATTTCAGCCCTATCTTTTCTTCCAGAACCCTGGCATTCTCTTTCAAGAGGTGAGGGGCTCTGGAGACCCAGATTAATAAATAAAATATAGCAGAAGTGACACTGAGTGATGTCTTAGGACAAGTTAGAAAGACAATGCAGCTTCCATTTGGCTTTCTCTCTTTTGGGATGTTTGCCATTTGGAACCCAGACACCATGTCTGAGGAAGCCTAGATCACATGGAGAGATCATGGTGAGGATCCCTACTAAGGTCCTGCTGACAGACAGTCAATTGCTAGATACATTAGCCAACAAACTTTGAGTTAAGTTAAATTCCAGACTTTGGGTAAACCAGGTAATGCTGATTAAAGCAATAATAAGGTGTTCCCACTAGGCCCCCTCAAATAGCAAACTGATGAGGACAAAATTATTGTGGTTTTAGACTACTAATTTTGGAGATGGTTTATTTTACTAATAGCATCTTATTATGCTCATAAGCATACTAACCATCCTCAAATTGATCACATCCATAAAAATAAACAGTTTGATATAAAATAGAAGTAATACATTTTTGGAAATCAAAAATGTAAATTATGTAAAATATAAAATAAAATGTTATAAACATATGTTTATAAACATGGATAGGCTTTAAAAAGGTAATCTTAAATAAAATGGTCATTTGCTGAAGAAAATACACATGTGTAGATATACACATTATAATATTAATATGTAATATAATGAATTGGTTATGAAACACAGAATTAGTAAAACATATAAATACTAACTGGAACAATGTCTATCAAATGTAGCAGAATAGTTGCCTTTGAGTAGAGAGTGAGGGAAATGGAAAAGGAACTTTAAATTTATTTAATGTGCTATTTAACTTATATAAAAATTATGGGAAGAAAAATGAAGATATATGAACTTTTATTAATGAGATTGGGAGTTATGTTTTCAGGATCTTTCCTGGTTTTTTACAGATAAATATTTATGAAAAAAATTCAAAACCTGGAAAAGAGCAGAATTCATATGGCTAATCAGCCCTGGGATCACCTCAGAAGGCATAGCAAAGACACAAGAAGATGGAGAATTAAGTGTTCCTAAAGGTGAAAACAGAGGTAGTAATGATGAAGAAATAAAGTGTATTAGATGAATTATTTCAAGTGAAATAACATACATGAGGATTTACTGTATTTTAACTTAAAAAAACACTGCCCATTTCTCAGCTGAAATTGATTTTAATTGTATCCTTAGAGTATAATTTTCCTATTTAAAGCTCATTCCAATCCTATCTGGAAAAGGAAATCCATAGAGAAAGCAGGAATTTCATACAGAACAGAAGTTATAGCATAAGTTAAACTGTAGATAGCTGCATAAATTGTCAATACTATTCTGTATAATGCCACCAAAAAAAGGTAATTTGAAAATAAAATTTAAATAGAAAAAAAGAAAAGGAAAAAGTCTGCTCTCTACCTATGGAATGTTGTGGCTTTACATTCACACTGGATAACATCTAAAAAGAGTTCTATGGGGGCATCGTTATACACGCACACCTGCATTTCTAAAATTGCTTAAGCACTACCTCTAGTGGCAATTCGACTGCAACATCAGGTGGTTTATTTTTAATTGCATTTGGTGTTCTCAATGCTCCCAGTGACACAGAATCTGGTGTGTGTGCGATTCCATGCAGAAACTATGTAATGTGAAAATTTAAAACCATTAACTACTTTTTGCAGTCACTGGGTCTTATACACAGAATCACTGCTTTGCTAAGATGAATGCAGATGTTTGTAAATTTGTATTCTAAGTAAATGATTCTCTTTTTATTTTTCCAATTTAACACATGCTTACTGAGCACAGCTGGTACAAAGAGAGCTGAGAAAATCAAAGGAAAATTGAATACAATGATTATCCCAGCGAAGTTTCTAAACTCATAGTCCAATAAAGATAGTAGATATATATATTTCATCCTCATACTAACAATTATCAAAAGATACATAATAAAAAGAACAACAAGAAACTATCTTCTGGATCAATCCACATCATTTCTGCATTCAGGCATAAGTTATTAATATCAAACATGAATAACAGTAACATTCACTTAAAAAATGCACTTAAATGATCACAAAATGATTTTGTGGATTTCTTTAGATACAAAAATTGAAAGTGATAGATTTAGGAAAGCTCTGGGTTTGAGCTACATTTTAGTATTATTACAAGTCTTGATTTCTCATTGTTGAAAAATTCAAAACTTTATTGAGGTTGAAAATTACTCAGCAGCCTCAAGACAGAAATAATTTATGAGCTATACCAACTCATTAAGTTGTTCTGTCTCTGAAATCATTTTTAATAAATTTATACAACATGGTTAGTACATGTTCTGGAGATTATGTAATAAAAATTATGGAGATATAAATACATAATTTATCTTACATACTTATTTGTATGTCCTTCTTCCTATTATTTTGCCTAATCATTAAAAATTATATAGACCTCTCTAAGAACGTGCATTTTTAGAACTTCTATGTGCTTCTTCTTTGAGGTCATCTAAAATACTAAAGTAAAATTCATGTCAGAAAACAGAAAACTTAAATCACTTTTCTTTACAGTATCTCATGCCCCAGACTCTGTTATATCTTTCCTCTCAATTGTTTCAAATCTGTCTCCCATAATTTGGGGCTATATTTTGATAATATCAACTTTCACCTGTGTAGTTATTTCAAACTACTAACTGCCCAGGTCAATTACTTCCCTATAAAAATGATTACCTTACATTTATTTTCCTGGGTTCGGTGGAGTTTGAATTAACCTCACATTTTCACTTTTGTCAGAATGATTTCTATGAGTTTAAATTTATCTTTTGTCAAATAACCTTATTTTCCTCATTTTATGTAATATATATCTATAGCAGAAAATGTAGGAAACCCCAAAGAATTAAATGGAAGAAGTAAGCTATGCATTGCCCAACTATCTTGAACCATCCCTTGTACATACAGTTCAGTACATATGATATCAGTTTTTGCATATGTGTATGTGTGCATTTAATTTTCTACTCTGTTGTGTTTTAAATGAGTTCCACATAATACCCAAGGTAATATTTCTATATAATTAGAATTGCATCAGAGTGTAATAAATATTTTAAATCCTAAGTAATTTGGATGTAAATTACATATATGTATGCATCATACATATACAATGTGATATACATATATACATATGTTATACATATATACATGCATATACAATATATAAAATATATTGAGTCAATTAAGTCATTTTTTGTTTTATTTCCATTTGCTTTCTTTTTATAATTTTTTAATGGAGAAGATTAATAAATTAATAATTAATAATAATAATAAATTATTAATAAATTAATCAGCCATTACTGCTGGTCATCCAATCATTCTTTATATATTCTTCCAATTATAACTTATCAAAGTTCCTTTCTTAAATACATTTAAAAATCCATATGTGTATAGTCAGACCTGAAGTAGTGAAGTAAGAATGAAAGTATATGGAACACCTTAAAATGTGTTATAAAACCAATTGTTTTTCTTTTTGGTTTTCCCTCAAACATCCTTCCCCCCTCCAAATGCAGGTAAGAACTCAAACTGGGTTCTTATTTGTAATGATAAGTGTCATTCTGGTGGTCATGTGGCTACATGACATGAGGTAGCAACGATGAACCCTGATTAAAAACGACAGGTGCAAAATGAGAAAAGTTTGCACACAAAACCCTCAGCTTTATGAAGGCCTCAGGTTTACCCATCATCGCAAAACCCTGATCTGCTGTAGCTCAAAACAAGGAAGGGAGTCCACCTGTTTTGCCTGAAGCAATAATTAAGATCAAACAAAACATGTTTTGCAACAGTAAGACATGACAAGCAGTAGAGGAAAAAGCTTTTTCAGAAGGCAATAGAAGTCACTTTCTCCAAAAAAAGAGTCTAGGTTATTATCAAGTTAAGCACAATGGTAATAACCCAGCGGCAAATCAGGTTAAAGAAAAGCAGATATCAGCAGGTGGTAGAACAATATTTGCATTTCTGTAGAATAAATAATTTTAAACATTCTGGTAAAATAAAGGGACAGAGGACTAATAGGAATATTTTGAGATATTTCCTGTGGCCATCATATCTTCTGTTTCTGTGGCACTTCCTAAGCTTTTGAAGAAGCATGTTTGTTAAATCATAACTATCAACATCTGACAGGTGAGCTAGTTTTAATGGGTTAATATTTTTTCAAACATAATAGATACATATATTTGTAAAATACCTATAATCACATTGTGCAATGTGGATGAGACAGCTGCTTATAAAAAGTTTTCTTTAGCTGCATCCTTTCGACATGAGATTAGAACACTGACTTAGTGACTGGAGTACACAGTGAATGACTCCATTCCACGCCTCCCACTGAGTGAAAATGTATTTATAATGACCATTCCATATCCTCTCCTTAACAAATCTTGTTTTTGTTGCCAGAGAAGCATGGGTGGCAGTATTTTGCAGCTGTGAGACATAGCAAACTGCCACATAAAGCCATCAGTCTCAATGCCCAATCCTTTCTACAGATTCTAAACAACTCTGATAATTGGACCTAAAAAATAAAAGGTGCCTATGCACACAGATAAAAACCATGACAAATAACAGCATATTCGAATCAAGTCTAAGCAGAACCTAACATTTGAAAACATATAGGCAAAAATACCTACATACAGGTGTTTATATAGCAGGTTTATTCATAACTGCCCAAACTTGGAAGCAACCCAGATGTTCTTCAGTGGGTGAATGGATAAATAAACTGGTAAATCCACATAATAAAATGTTATTCAGCACTAAAAAGAACTTAACTATCAAACCATGAAAGGACATGGAGGAATCTTAAATACATATTACTAAGAGAAAGAGGCCAATCTGAAATAGCTATATACAATATGATTCCAACTCTATGACATTCTAGAAAAGGCAAAACTATGGAGACAGGAAAAATGTCAGGATTTGCCAGGGGTTGGTGAGTGGAGAGGGGCAGAGACAAACAGTCAGAACATAGAGGATTTTTAGAACGGTGAAAATGGTCCATATATAGTGGCGACATGTCATAATAAATTGGTTCAAACCCATAGAATGCACACCACCAAGAGTGAACCCTAATGTAAACCACTGACTTTGGATGATAATGATGTGTCAATGTAGATTCATCAATTGGAAAAAATGTACCACTATGGTGGAAGATATTGATGATGGGGGATACTATGCATGTGTCGGGGCAGGGAGTATATGGGAAATCTCTACACCTTCTGCTCATTTTTGCTGTAATTCTAAAACCCCTCTAAAAAGCAAAGTGTGTTTTAAAAAAATTGACTATATGTCAAAATCCACCCAAAATCATACACCATTCATAAATTCTCTATATATTCCATCCCACTAAAATGTAAAATTACTTGCAATGCTAAATATAATAGCTTTCATTAGTAGCTATCAATTGAGAGAAAACCATTTTATATGATCAGAAATCTAATTATTAAATAATAGAAATCAAATTTCAATATTTGAAGGTATGTCTAGTAACTCAATAACACTATATTTCTAACTTCAGATACTACAAAGAATACATTTATTGAATAAAAGAAATATTTTTTCCTTGCCTATCAGACATTTGAATGTCAAGTGATGATTCCAAGATACCTTAAAATGTTTATAAAGCAATCATGCCTCCCTCGTAGCCTTGTTAATATCACTGATTGCTTCATTTTAAACCTTTTTTAGTAAATGACAATAAAACTTTGTTATTTCCTGTTTGAATAATAAAGAATTCTTACATTTCTAGGGTGTGGAAAAAATAAGACTCTTTTGCATTATAACCTTCCCAGGGTAACGGAGTTTTCTGAGTCTGGCACAAAGTAATCATTTAGCTTTTAGAGCAGCAGTTTAAAAGTAATTTTAAAGTTAAGAGATACAGTAATTATGAAGATTATTATTGTGTAGTTCAAGTATTGACTTAATTAGGCATAATTTTATCAAGTTAATTATATTGTTTTATTTAATTATATAATACTTATTTAACTATATTAATCATATAACTATGTAATTAACTTATTTAGTATATAATTATCATGACCATCACTAAGCATTAGCAGATATAGCCACAGATAAACACGTTGTTCTAGGAATAATAGGTCAAAAGTAACTATTGGTAAGAGCTATTCTATGTTAAGATTAGCCTGTATTATCCCAAAGTCAGTGACAGTTCAAATTTAACATTACCAATTGAGACCTTGGTTGGAAACCTTGTAAATGTTAAAGAATGTTCACTGGATATTAAATAGAATCTACCCTTTGAACTAGGAGATCACCCAGTGTCCCTGTCTACCCTGATTAGAAAAAAATCTGTATCACCTCACACTTCGAGCTATTTTTTTTTTCATCTTTACCACAGAGCTCTAAGTTTTATTTTACAATTGCAATTATTTTCAGCTTTTTAATCCATTAACTCCTGCTTTTATATATTGTATTAATACCACCTTTAGGTTATGTCCTTGTTGATTTTGGTGCTCAATTAAATTATTTTTCATTTATTTTCAATTGTTCTTTATAATAATCAAAACATTTATAGCTATGGAGATTTATCCAAGTAAAAATTTGCTCACATTTCATATATTTAATATATACTTTTTTACTTTTCCTAAATTTCTTCTAGTGGTATTTTTTATTCCATTTATGACTCCAAAATTATTGAGGAAGAAACATTTAAAGTAAAGCTTAAAGTGTTTGGGCTATTCTTTTTCTTGGCTTCTCTATGTCTTATTAAATTAAATTTTAGCTGTATTATGATCAGAGAATACACACAATTTTACCTTTCAGAATAAATTAAGGTTTTACTTAAAATGTAAGATATCAATTTTCTAGGTATTCTGGGTACATTTGTAAAGAAGTATTTTGTAGTTGGTTGAATAGGTCACCAGAAGAACATAGTGTGATGGTGAATAATTTATGCCAATCATTCCCAGTGCATCTTTATGGATTAATTACTGATTCAATGATAGGCTTGTAAAAAAAAAAAGGAAACAGAGTATATATATTGGTTTCAGTTTATGAAAAAGAAAAGTACAAATTAGTATCCTAATCTACCAATATACAGTACATTGATAAGACCGTCAAAGTCTATCTCAAGTTGGATGTGACAAATGAAATTTAAGAGACATCTTTACACCATGATCTGGCTACAGTGGGTTCCTTATTATATGACTGTCATCTACAAAGAAAAAGTTAAAGGTAGAATAGGATTTCATTCTCCAAACAACCAAGGAATCACAATAAAGTGGTAGACCCACACCAAATTTGCATCTTATTGATCTTATTATACTTGCCCAAAAACAACATCAGAAGTCGGGCTCTCTGCTCATCCACAGATACGGCGCATTCATGCATCTCCCCAGAGCTGTACAGCAAACGTACGCTTTTAACTTCAACTAGCATATATATGAGTAGGTAATGGGGGCTAATTATTATTAGATCAAAGACTCATCTTTCACTGGAGTATAACATGACAGTGATAGTGATAGTAAGTGATAGACAGTGATAGTAAGGCTATCAATGAAGAATAGAATATTAATTCTCAGTTATAATCATAAGGCACTTCTTACGATATTACATCACATTTAGCATTTGTATGTGTTTTTAGTTGAAGATGAAGGCCTATCAGCTCACTTGGCAAAGCTGCTAAAAAATTAAGAAGTCTGGAATTATTTTTATGACTTTAAGCCCCACCTCCAGGAACAGTCCTAGTCATTTATACTCACATTTCTTACCAATATGCACACTGTGTACTCTTCAATGGATATATCTTTAACATGCATTCGATTATGAGATTGAGAAGAAATCAAAATAATTTGGTCTATAGTGACTAACCTGCCCCATCTCTTCCCTAAGGAGTTTGTTTATGATGTTCTCACTTCAATACTTCAAAACTTTTATTGCCCTGTAATTCTGGAAGTTTTAGTTCACAGACACACAATTCAGAATTGTAGACCCAGGGCTCAGTTCTTTAATGTGTTATTGTTATGATCCATTTGAATTTTTTTCCTCCCCAAATTTCCCATTGAAAAAAATAACAACAAACTCAACACAATCTCATAACATGCATGGCTTTTCCATTCATTAACCCCTTTAACTGAACATAAATGATTGTACCTAAGGCATACATAATCTGGGAACATCATGCCAATGATAATACAGGTAAAAATTATCATGACATGTTAGTATTGCTGAAATAAGATATTAAGTTGCTTCTTTCTTTGGTCACTTATCGTGGAAAAGTGAATGGTTTACAAGTGAAAATTAAGATATCAAGTAGGAACACTTGTGAGTGGAGGGTAGAAAGTTAACCCTATTATTTCTTTCTTCATTCTTTCCTTCCTTTCTTACTTCCCTCCCTTCTTCTTCTTCTATCCTTCCTTCATTTAATTCTCTTTTAATAAGTACTACATTAAAAACGAATGCAGGACTGCAACTTATAAGAAAGTTTAATACAGATTTATTATTCTATGCCAGACAACAGCAATAAGAAGGCATATATGCTCTATACTTCAGTCTTTTGTAATCTAGTGAGGAGAAAGACATATAAGTTAAAAAATTATAGTAGATAAATATAGTAAAAGAAAACTCTTCACACTAAAATCTCACTATAGAGAAAAGATAAAGTGATAAAGTGAGTTTTCAAAGAAGATACTATTTCATCATGCTTTGGAGGGGAAAAAAGTTTTCCAGGTTGACAGAAATAGCAAAGCGTATTCAGGTATAGGAAACAGAGGGAAGATACTAAGAAAGAGCAGATTTCCTCCAGAGGACTCTGTGTTAGTGCATCAAAAACCTGGCTGATCATTAGAACTGGAAACACCTGGAGATCTTTGGTGGGTGGTGGGGGGAACACACAATAACATACATGTCTTCCTTACTCAAGGCCTAACAAATCAGAATCTTTATTTTGGGGGGCGGGGCGGTGCGGGGGCTGGGGAATCTGTGTTTAAACTAATTTCCAAAATGATTATGGTAATGATAGATATTTGAAAACTAATGCTCTAAGGAATTCAATATCTCTAAGTACAAATTGTACAGGTGGGGGTGTAGGGATGGGCAAGAGTCAGGAGAACAGTGCAAGAGGCATAGATAAAGGTTTTCATTAAATTCTCACAGCCATTCTGAGATGGAGTATTATTTTTAGCTGCCTATGACATATGAAAAGTTAGTAGTTGATTGTCACTGAATAGCCTCCTCTCTTAGTTCAATCAGGAAGGTCACTGGCTACGAGGCAATTTGGGTATAAAGGTTGATGTTGGTTTAAGCGTGGTAAGTTTGAGGTACCAATGGTATTTGCAGGCAGAAAAATTAAATAAGTCTATCAATATGTATGCTGGGGGCTCAACAAAGCG
This sequence comes from Kogia breviceps, assembly GCF_026419965.1. Lineage (NCBI taxonomy): Eukaryota > Metazoa > Chordata > Mammalia > Artiodactyla > Physeteridae > Kogia > Kogia breviceps. The sequence goes on along the minus strand of NC_081317.1, from coordinate 44,067,828 downwards.
TTGTAAGGTGGCAATATAAAGGTTTGGTTTCTTTCCATTTATCTTTGAAATGTATCTAGAATTGGCAATTTTGTCACCTCCCATACTGCTAAGATCTTATTCCAAACACCATTATCCCTTGTTTTAGCTATTGATATAATTTTGTATTTAGTCACCTGCTTCAACACTTGCAAACCTATACTCTAAACTCCAAAGAGCCACCAGGGGAATTCTTTAATTGCAAAATCAGATCACGGCACTCCTCTGTTCAAAACTTGTCACAGATTCCCCATATTACACTGCATAAAATCCAGAGTTTTAACATAGCCTAACAGCCCCTAAATGATCTCTCCCTCATCTCTTAGTATTCCCCAAACATTTACCTCACCACGACCACATTGTCCTGCCTGATGTTCCCACACAGACAACCTACACACAGTCTTCTGTTTATTTGGAATGTGTCTCCCCCAAATATCATCTGGGTCATTCATTCACCTCCTTCAGGTCACTGCTGAAATTTGGCTTTATCATATAAGTCTTCTGTGACCACCTTACAAAAAGAAAACACACTACTTGTCAGTCTCTGTCATCTAAATCTGTTGTATTTCTCCTAACAATTCTTTCCCACTTGATGGTTACTTTTTGGTGTCCATATTCCCTCCTTAAATTTAACCTCCACATATAGGCAGAGGATTCTGTTGCCCTTGTGTACTGCTGCATCTTTAGCATCAAGTCCGAACAGTGCTCAACATATAATAGATATTTGGTATTTAAAATAAACAAATATAACAAATAAACAAAATACCAAAAGCTTATAAATGAGAGTGGAGGCCACAGATGAAAACACTCAGAGAGTTGGATGAGTGAGAAGAAAATATATGTATTGAATAGATTTGTGAGGTTGGTTGAAAAGAGATGTACATAGCAAATATTGATACAGGACAGCCACAGAAGCCAGAGGAAAACCAGAAGGAAATTGGGTCAGAGAAAGCAGAGGAGAGACAGCATTTGATGGAGAGGAGAATCAGCAGTATCTAATTCCATAGAAACCTAGAAAATTTCATATGGTGCTGTGGGAGTCATTAGGAAATGCATGGCATTTTATTTGAGAAGAGAAATACCTGCTAGTTCATTTGGCCATATTGCTGAAAAATAAAGCTACCTGAACAGCTTCCTTTATATGACTTTAGAACCCACATCCAGGGACAAGTATCTAAACTACAGATGATGACATGACGGAGACTTATATAAACCAGAGAGAAGAGAGGAGAGGAGAGGAAAAGAGAGAAACAAAGCAATGATAATTCACCAACCCAGTGAAAAGGAAATGCACTGGAGTTGTAAACTAAAGATAAAATTCTTGTTTTATTGTTTAGTAGCAATGGGATTATTTGTATGTGCTATCACTTCCTAAACAATAGTTTTTATTGATTTATTTATTTAAATAAAATGTAGATAATACGTTTCTCTCAGGGCTGTTTGGAGAAATAGATAAAATAGTAATCTATCTTAAGTACCTAGCACCATTCAATAAAGAAAGAACAATTGATTAAGTTTTTAAAGAGAAAATGGAGAAAGAGTAGTTTATATATATATATATATATATATATATATATATATATATATATATATATATATAAAAAGAGTGGTCTCAGAGGTAGTTAAGGGGAAAACCAGAGAAGTGTTAAATCTTTGGAAACTGCAGAGTGTGAGTCCAAAGAACAGAGAATTTTCAGTGGGGGTTATGATCTTCTCATCTGAGCTAGAGGGCTTTTAATGTCTGCCCTAAGACCTCCTTATCGCTCAAGTTAGCATATATTTCCCTTTCTCTTATTTTCCTATCAATTCATTCATCCATTCAATATATTTATTGAGGACCTACTATGTGATCTCATCTCTGGCTTAATCAGTGAAGATAGGAAGAGTGAAAAAGAGGTGCACAGCCCTGTCTTTCTCAAAGCATAATTTCTGGTACAGACATATAGAATTTCCCACTTGCATCAAACTTGCCACCTACCAGAAGCCACACAGAATATTTAGAGGAACAAGAAATTCACTTCTGTTTTCTTCAAGCCATTATACATCTTGGGGTGATTTGTAAAATCAGGTAATACTCTAATAATCAATGCAAGAGACAATTTATAAAAGTGAAATAAAAATGCCTACCAAACAATTAAGCTATTTGAACATTTGCATCTTTCCTAAGAATGTATTTCAAGATGTAAGAAAAAATGCACAGTTATTAGTTGTTTAACCATTTATAACCATGAAAAATGAAAATCACCTAAATAAACAATAACAGGAGACTAACATAATAAATTAAGGAAAACCTATTAAATGTAACAGTTTGCAGTAATAAATGAGCATTTCTAACAACACTGGAAAATTCAAGCCAATATGAGCAAGAGCTATTGTGAAGCAAACTGTTCAACCAAAAGAGCACTGGAAGCAAAGGTGTAGTAGCTATGTTCCAAATTTGAAGTAATGTTATGAAGAAGAGAAATAAGTTCTTTTCTATATTGTTTCATAGGATAAATCTGAAAATGTGGGTGGAATTATAAGCAAATATCCAATGGAATGAAACAGAAAGAATTCCTTTTCAAACAATGGGACTGGAAATGCTTCATCCAAAGCTAACTGATCAATATTAGGGGTATCAAAGAGATGCTTCTTCTGTTGGTTCTAATACTCTTCCTGAGATTCTAAAACCCTATGAAATGTATGAACAGTTGAGAAACTGCTAATTTAAAAACAGCCTAAGATTTGTTTGCTATGAGGCACAAATCATAAAAGATCCTAAACTATTATCATTTAATTTTTTAAAAAAGGAAGTAGAATCACAACCTCCTTTCCCCCTTTTAGCTGAAGTACATGACCACCACAGAGCATCATATTTGAGAAGCACATTTTTCAGGGATATGTGTTCCCAGAGGATGAAGGAGTAGGAAGGCATGGATGTTAACAGGGTATAAGACTTAGTGAATCTCTGAACATTTGTAGTGAAATGAAGTTGTTAAGATTACCACTTTGACCAATGTGTACTAAGGCAAAGGTAGTTATACATTAGCACACACATATATATGCGTGCTCTATACCTCAATTCCAGTGAAGAATATATTAAAGAGAAGAAATATTATAAAAGAAAATAAAAAAGAAGAGATATTGAATATGAACATTATTTGGTGATGAAATAATTATTGTATTCTACAATGCCTGTACATTGGCTAATGTAATAGTGTATTTTATAAGTAAACTTAAAAACATGCTATGGAAAAGCTCAGTTAAAACAATTAAAGACAAAATAATATATTCTAAGGAAGTAGGCAATACTTATTTTTGGAGGTCTAACACTTGCATGGCATCATGTTTTGTATCATAGGGGTAAAAAATTACTATCACTGTTTGTTTTTTTTTCTTTTTCCTCTCCTTCAGTTTGTTTCCTTTGTTTTTTCTTTTCTTCCTTCCTTCTTACATTCCTGGTAATGTAAAGTCCAAGAGGATAAAGATTAAATATTCATATTGAGTATTAAAGACTCAATTTTCTATACTAAGGCTATATATATATTTCTGGGTTTCCCAGAAGCCAACGAAAAGAGGAAAACCTATTTAGTTACATGCCTTTAAGTTTTAATGTTGGAGTTTGCCTATTTCTCAATGGAATCAAAATATTTCTAAAATTCTAACTTTAGTTATTTCACTTTTTAGTTCTGGAATTCCTATTTGGAATTCCTATATATATTTTCTCTTTAAGTTTTAATGTTGGAGTTTGCCTATTTCTCAATGGAATCAAAATATTTCTAAAATTCTAACTTTAGTTATTTCACTTTTTAGTTCTGGAATTCCTATTTGGAATTCCTATATATATTTTCTCTTTATTGACATTTTCATTTAGTTTATACATTGCTTTCCTCGTTTCCTTTAACTTTTTGAGAATACTAAAGCCAGTTGATTTAAAGTTTTTGTCTATGAATCAAAACACTGGGCTTCCTCATTGATGTTTTCTATCATTATTTTTTCCTTTGGTGGGCCATATTTTCCTATTTCCTAAGGAAGTGTATTCATATAGCCCAGTTGTCTGAGTATTAAGCAATATTCAATGATAGGGCTACTACTTTGTTTTTGTCTGTTTTGATTTGGTTTTTATAAGAAGATGGTATAAAAGTAGATAGCATGTAGTTAAATTAACAACAAGTAAAAAAGGACTACAAATACACAGACAAGATTCCAATTCACAAGTTACAAGTTGATGTTAATACGATATTAGTGGGAAAATATTTAAAGGCAAATACAACCTCACATACTCAGAATTTTAAACTATTAATGATTCTGAGAATTTCCAGGACTGAAATTTCAGAAAAATTTAGAATACATCACTAATTAGCCAAAAGAACACAAGCTCTCTCACATTTTCATGTGCAAAAAATCATTCTGGTGTAGTTTCAAGTGGTAACGGTGAATATTAGGTATTATATCACCGACTTAAAGATCATCATGGGGATTAGGTGAGGCTCTTGTGAAAAAGAGTAACCAGAGAACTTGATCTTCATTGAATTTCTAGATCTCTGATCACCACTCAAATCTGGATGAGGGCTGTCACTCTGTAATTTAATCCCTTTTTCTCATGCTGCCATATTTTAAGAGTTAATAGTTTCAGTATGTTGGCATATACATAGACAAATAATCCCATTGTTTCCCAATGGTGTAACATAAAAATGGATGTATATTTATTTTCACCATTCTTAACCTTTCAAGACAAGGTCAGCAATTGTGCAAAGTGATATTAATTACAAATTAGTCTTGTAGAAAAGATGATGGCATAATATACTTTGGAGGGTCTCTTCAAATCAAAATTATTTTATTAAGCCAGTTATTGAGAGATATCAAAGTGAGTCAGTATATGAATAACCTAGACTCTGTGTTGTATGAATGGCCAAAAGTCTAATTAAATCCTTCCAATATATTTCTGTAGACATGGCTTCTTTTAAGCCAATTTCTATTCAGCAGTTTTCAATGTAGGTATTACTGACATTTTAGGTGTCCCAATTCTTTATTGTGTAGAATTATTCTAGGTACATAGAAAGTTTGGTATATCAGGACCCTGCCTATTAAATGTCAATAGTAAACAACTACCTCATGTTACTCCCCAATTCTTTCACTAGGAGAACAAAGATGTCCCCAATACATTTCCAGTCCTGCTCCCACATGAAAAATACTCATGGGGACTTCCCTGGTTGCACAGTGGTTAAGAATCCACCTGCCAATGCAGGGGACATGGGTTCAAGCCCTGGTCTGGGAAGATCCCACATGCTATGGAGCAACTAAGCCCGTGCACCACAGCTACTGAGCCTACACTCTAGAGCCCACAAGCCAGAACTACTGAAGACCACGCACCTAGAGTCTGTGCTCTGCAACAAGAGAAGCCACTGCAATGAGAAGCCCACACAGCGCAACAAAGAGTAGCCCCCACTCGCTTCAACTATAGAAAGCCCACACACAGCAATGAAGACCCAACACAGCCAAAAATAAATAAATAAATAAATAATTTTTTAAAAAGTACTGATGAGTTGACACTAAATATTTAATATTTGCCGTTTTCTCTTTCTTCACCCTCTCCCCCGTCCTCTCCCCTTCCCCCCTCCTCTTCATTCTTCTTGTTCTCCTCTCTCTCTCTCTCTCTCTCCCTCCCTCTTCCTCTCTTTCCTTTGCTCCGTTCCTCCCTCTTCCCCTCCCTCCCTCCCTCCCTTTCTTTCTCTCTCCACCTCCCCTTCTCTCTCTCTCCTCTCTCCTTCTCTCCCTTTCCCCCTCTCCACCTTTCTTCTTAGGATTACAATTTGTCTAATCTACCCAAATCTACCATGGCATTAAATCTTCACAGTTGGGCATCAATTATTAAATATATCTTGGAAGACAGAGACTGTAAGAATTTACCAGATGCTAGACACTTGAATTGCAAAAATTCCTGTTCCACATTGACTCACAGTCTCTAAGGAATAAACAAATAATTGGATTATATCATTATGCTGTATGAGATATTAAATTGTGCCTATTAATTTTGCCTCTTGGAAAAGTGGCCAAAATTCTTGGTTGATATTAATTGTATTGACTTCTGTTTAGAAATTTATAAAAGGAAATTAATGGCTATATAAACACTGACAATTGCTTAGAGTGTGCAAAACAGTGTTTTAACCAATATTAATATATTTGTATCAGTTAGCTATTGCTTCATAACACATCGCCTTAAATCTCAGTGGTCAGTTGGGTGGTTCTTATCTGTGCTGTTTGATCTCAACAAGTCCTGATCATGATTCTGCAGTCAGCTGGCTGGTCAGCTGTGGCTGGTGTAGGATGGTCTGACTACCTGTTTGGTGGTTGGCTGGCTGTTCATTTGGGTAACTGTAATGGCCGGGCCAAGTTTCTTAACAACATTCATTAGGCTAGCATGAGCTACTTTACAGGGTGGCTGGACTCCAGAAAATGTGTTAAAGCAAGCAAGTGTTTCTGAAAAGTTTAGAACTGAAATACCATAACATGTTCTCAATTCTATTGGCCAAAGTGGGCAATAAGGCCAGCCCATATTCAAGAGTTGGAAAAATAGAGCCCACCTCTTAATGGGAGAAAATGCAATATAATAAATGGACGCAGAGCTGTATTAAAAAAAATGCAACCCTTTTAAAATCAATATGCCACAATATGTTTTGTCCTTATTGGTATTTGGAAAGCTTTGAAGATCTAAAAAAATATATATATGTAGCTTTGAAGATATTAATTTGGTTCCACCATCTAGTGTTTTTCTAAGGTAAGTGTATTGACCTTTGTTATAAGGGTGATGACATTAAAGCTCTTTAATTCCATTTTGTATTCTAGCCTTTTCCTATACAGAAAAATCAATTTTCATTACAGTAAACACTTGACATTTTCTAGTAGGTGTATGAACACTTTGCCAATCTCTAAATTAGTAAGCATCAGAATAGCACATAAAAAAAATCCTGAAGTGACTTTTGTATTGTAACATGTCTTTTCTAATATACACAGTTCATAGAAAAAAATTATTCTTTATTATTCCACACTTAAATTTATCAAAACTGTACAAGTAACACTAAGATAAAATGAGTTATAAGGGCTAACAACATTATATTGGCATCAGAACCTCCCATGTCTTGAAGTAAGTTTCAAGGTCACTTGGGATATGATAAAAAGTAATTTCTCCAGCATTAGTTCATCACATTTGAGCCAAGTTATCAGTTGGAATATCCAATAGGAAGGAAATTAAACAGAACAAATCTTTATATATACATTTGAATATATTTTTATATATCCTTGACAAAAGTGATTATGATGAGTGGTGGGTAGAGGGGTGTTGTGTGGGGGTCTTTTTCACTTTAAGCCAACTGAGAGGAGTTTCAAGGAATCTTATTGAAAATATCTGTTTCCTGGAGTTGTGTAAGAAAGAAATAGTCTAGATGGAGAAAGATAGAGGCAAGGAAGCCAAACATCCGACTGTGGACTTCTAAACCTAAAATAAAGCTGAACTAGGATAGGGGAGAAACGTTAACTTAAAAGCACCTTGATCTTGGACTTCTAACCTCTAGAACTGTGAGAAAGTAAATTTCTGTTGTTTAAGTCACCAGTCTGTGGTATTTTGTTATGGCAGATAGGGGTTAAAATCTATAAAGAATTAAAATTATTTTTAACACTATAAGGATAACTAAGTGCAATATTGACTTGATTAAGCATATACTATATGTCACCTAAGTCTCCTCTCTAAGTAAACTGCCTCTACAGAAAAGTCTAGTTATTCAAATAATTTAATTTAATACTTCAGGTGAAAATAAGAGATGGGGGGAGAGAAAGAGAGATACGAGACGGGAGAGATGGGGCAGGGAGGAGGTGGGAGAGATAGTAAGAGTACTATATGTCCAGTTGTTGAATAGCTCCATGGATATCTGTGAACTGTATATGAATGTTAAATATGAAAATACTGATGATATGCTATATCTGATATATTGATGTATATTTAGGCAATTAAGTCAAGTCCTGTTTCTTTGTCTTCTACATAATTACAAATGATTTAATGTCTGAATTTTCTAAAGACTGTTCCTAAACTACATGGCTTAAAACATATCTCAGTATTTTACACGAGAGAATGTTCACTGAAAAAAACAGGTAAAATTGTTGATGCTCTAGCTGGCTGCATACGCTACCTGCCAGATGTTTATGCAGCTGAAATTCCCAGGAGTACTATAACATAGTCTGGAATGTCTGGAGAATTATAGAAAGAACTTTAAATTCCATTGTAAACTGTGATGAATAAAATTAGTAAGTAAGAACACTTTAACTTATTATTTCCAACATTATGTATGTCACAACTGTTTACCAGTAATAGAAATCACCTGGTCAAACTATACTTACATATATTACATTTTATAATTATTTCCCAGTAACTAAAAATCATTTAAACTTTTATTAGATGTAGGTAAGTGTGTGTGAATGGAAGCTATGTGAAATATTCCTCAAAATTCATAATCCCTCTGTGTCAAATTTAACATCTACATATTTCTCTGTGTATTTACAATTCATATTCTGTGTATCATATGACACCTCAAATTTGGTTAAAATTATAATAACATATTATCTTAAATATATGACAAACCCTTTAATATATTTGATTGCTATGATATTCTTGTGGATCAGTGAGACTGACTGCATAATTTGTCACAACCTTCTAACAGTAACTATTCAACTTATCACCAGTCTAGAGTACCGAGGTATTACCTATCATTGCCAATAGTATACAATGCACCAAGCTAATGATGTGAATGAAATATATATAGCTTTACTCCTTCTCTAATTTAGTGTTTAGTTTCACATCAAATACATTTCTAAATCACCACTGCTTCCTCCATCAGCCCAAATGGCTCTCTCTCTTGAATCATCCACCTATGCTACCCCCAAACTTACCATTACACACTATGATAAAACTAAGGTAAATACTCCATTGGCCCCATTGACAGGAAGGATTTGATTTTGTTGGACATAGAAAAAACTGAGATAAAGACAATTTTTTAATATGTGAAAATGCAAGATCATACATTTATAACCTCTATCACATTGTGTAGTTGATGAAATAAAAGGCACCACAAACTCTCAGAAGTAATATTAATCAATTTTTTTCACTTCCCAAAGTAAAAAAGTTAGAGATATTACATTATAAAAGGTTTAATTTAGGATATTATAATATTTTGTCACTGATTTGAATATTTTTAAACACAATAATGATTAATTTTATATCTTAAAATGTTATTCCTGGGATAAGAATATACATATATAAAGAAATAGGACATTGAAAATACAAATCCAATATTATTACTTTCCCAATATGTAGATAATAAAATTGATCTCAAAGAATGTATCAGTTCCTAATTCTAGTAGAATAAAACAGCAAGACCAAATCTGGAAGAGTAATGTTCAGTGTAAAGGTAGGTTAATCTCTAGTTAAGCTCTTACATACAGATTGTTCCTACTTTTCAAAATCTCACTATAACCACCCTATTCCATGTCACCATCACTTCTTGCTTGAATTATTGCATAGCTTCCTGCTTATACTTCTCATTTCTGCTCTTTCCCTCAATAAATTCCATTCTGCAACCATATTTGTTCTTTTAAAACAGAAAGCTAATCATGGAACTCTACTGTTCAAAATATTCCAATGGACAGACTATTACATTAATGTTAGTCTTGGTAATTTTAGCTACCTCACTTGCTGAGAGTTAGAAATAAAGCCATACAAAACAGTTTTACTAAAAAAAAAATTTGAATCTATCAGAGTATATTAAGGATATTAAGAGTTCTAGGAACAAGATCTGAGAGAAGAAAGAAACTCAAAAGGATGATACTAACATTTCATATTAACATTTGAAGTCACTCTATGAAGTCATGTCTAGATTCCAAAAAGGACTGATAAGACACTATAAAACTGACGGAAGCTTTTGGCAGATTCACAGGCTCACATGAATAAAATTAGATTTCAAATCCCACCAAGAAATAGTAGTCCAGGTAAAACTCCCAGGTATTATGTTGGAAACTGGATGCAGAAACCATAGGAACAAGAATAAATTGGAAAACTTTAGGCCCTCAAATGGTCCTAAGAAACTATTTAATAACATTAAAGTGATAAGGAAATATTATTGTCCCTAGCAGAGTTTCTAGTCAATAGGAAAAAAACAAACAAACCCTGAACAGAGATCAAATCATTCAGATTTTTATAATGTTTCTAAATTGTATAATATACAATGTCTGCCACTCATACAAAAATAACTAGTCATAAAGGGGAAAAAAGACAACAATGTGAACAAAATCCAACAGAAACTGAAGATAGTAGAAACAGACCCACAAGAGATCCAGGTAATGGAGTTATAAAATGTAGACCAAAAAAAGCCTCTTATAGTTAATATTTTTCAAGCACTAAAAGACAAGATAAAGAATTCAGCAAATTGGAATTTTTAATAAGCAGTTTGGGCTTCCCTGGCGGCACAGTGGTTGAGAATCCGCCTGCCGATGCAGGGGACACGGGTTCGTGCCCTGGTCCGGGAAGATCCCACATGCCGCGGAGCAACTAAGCCCGTGAGCCATGGCCGCTAGGCCTGTGCGTCCGGAGCCTGTGCTCCGCAACGGGAGAGGCCACAACAGTGAGAGGCCCGCGTACCGGAAAAAAAAAAAAAAAAAAAAAAAAAAAAAAGCAGTTTGGAAATTATATAAATAAAAATATAATAACTGAAATTAAGAATTCTATTGATGGTTTCAACAGTACATTTTACACATCTGGAGTAAGAACTGGAGTATAGATGACAAAACACACAGACTCACAGACTCACACACACACACACACACACACACACACACACACAAAGAAACATGAAAAAACCAAAGGATGGATAATTTAAAATGTCTAAGAAACTATAGGAGATGGTATGAAGTCATAGCATGTGTATAACTGGAGTCTGAGAAAAACAGAAAAAAGAAAATTGGTAGAAACAATACTTAAAATGATAATGATGAGAAGTCTGCAAAGAATAACACTTGCACACAGACACACACCACTGCCAAGCAACTAAACACCAAATCTGTATAAAATTTGTAAAGAAATAAATTTTTAAAGACAATAAAAAATAAATCTTGATACATACCATAAACAATTCAAATCTCTAGGGAATGAAATAACATCTTCAAAGTTGAAAACTAGAATTCTATACCCAGCAAACATACTTCCTCAAAATAAAAAGTGAAGTAAAGACACTATCAGAGGAAACAAAACAAAACAAAAATCTGTGAGATAAACACTACAGAAATATCAAAATCTGTCTTTCAGGATAAAGGAAAAGAGTATCTGGAGCTTCAGGAAGAAATAAACAATGAGAGGACAAATATGAGGATAAATCTAAATCTACACAATATAACTATAAAAACAATAATTATGTTATAAAAATTGACCATATAAAATAATAATGTTATGAATATATAACTTAATATTGCTATGACTGTTTTAAAAAACTTATGAATATTGACTATATAAACACTAATACTTATGCTGGTAAAATGCTACCAAAGTTGCAGCTGGGAAAGTGGATTTCAGGTTTCAAAGAACAATGAATTGTATGGGGAGTGATGAAAGTACTAACTAACATTAGATAATAAGAAGTAAAGCATCCACAACAAAATTTCTAGAAAATTCTATTAAATAATGTACAACTATTAAGTTAAGAAATGGTAATAAATTCAATAATAAACAACACCAATCAAGTCAAAAGAAAAGAAGGGAAAAAAACAGTAATGTAGAACAGGAAAAAATAGAAAGCAAAAGATAACATCATAGGTTAAAAATAAATATAACATCCTAGGAGACCTTTCCCTTTTCTGCCTCCGCCCCATACATATATATATAGCACCTGGTAAAGTGTGAAGGGAGAGAAGAACTAAGAGAAGCCCTAGCAGAAGTCAAGTTATTGAACTGATCATTCGGTAGCTGTTCCTTGAGGCTGGGGAAGGGCAAGAGAGTTTAGAGATATTGTGTCCAAATGGACAAGGTCCATTATGTCCAAGGTCCACTGGCCCTGCAGATGGTTAAAAGCAGGGCAAGAAAACAGTTAACAACAGTGGCATGTTCTTAAATCCCAAACCTACTGAAGGGAAGTTTGTGATTCTGTTCTCAAATGATTTTAAGACCATAGTGAATTGATCTAAAAAAAGCAAAAGGAAAGTCGTCCCCAATGGGAAGAGATTCAATAGACTCAAATCACCACCCCAGTCTACTAATGACCTGAAAGAAGATACAGACCCCAATGTCCTTTGTGGGGAATAAATTGTGTTTCCTTCAGTCTTCAGTGTTTTTTGGGTTTTTTTTGTTTGTTTTTTGTTTTGTTTTGTTTTAACACACAATGTCAACCATTCAATCAAAGTATAAGATATGTGGAAAAGTGAGAATATATTACCCATTGACAAGAGAGGGACCAAAAAACAAAACAAAACCTACAAATGGCTCAGATGTTTGAATGATCAATTATGGATCTTAAAGTAGGTCTAATAAATAGGTTTCCATCTTGTAGGATAGGTGGAAAACATGGTTTAACAGATGGAAATTTTCAGTTGAGAGATAGAAATTATTAAAAAATTCAAAATAATAGAAGTGAACAATGAGATGAGAGATAAAGAAATATTTTAATTGACTTCTAAGTAGACTGTACTCAGCAGAGAAAAAAATTAGTGTATTACAGACAAGTCAACAGAAAATTTCCAAACTAAAATACAAATTAGAAAAAGGATGACAAAAAAGAAAAGAGCATACAAAATCTGTGAAATATTACCAGACATTTAAAAATATGAATAATTAGAGTTCTACAAGAAGAGAGAATGGAGCAAAATAGATTGCTGAAGACATAATGATCAATGATTTTTCAAAAGCAAGGAAAAACACTGACCTACAGGTTCACAAAGCTTAGCAAAACTTTTAAATCTTAGTCTCTAAATTTTATCATGAATGCTTTTTTATTATATAATATTAATTAGAACCTTTAGCACTCCCCATATAATTCACAGACCTAAGAACACTTAAATCCAATTACTCACTTCCTGACCTCTGCAGCATTTAAAAAATATAAGTATTATTATTGTTCCATACAGTTAATAGTCACAACATAATTATGGTAAACAGTAAATATTAAATAATGTATTTTATATAGCCTCATCAGTTTTATACTCAGTATTCATAATATATTGTTGTCTTACAGAGTCAATAATAATAATTGTTATATTATGAATTAAATATAAATTTAGATTTACCCACATTTGCCTTCTTTGTTTTACATTTCTTCCTAAAACTCTGGATAACATTTGAAATAATATTTCTTCATCCTGAAAAACAGCTTTTACTATTTCCTTTGGTTCTGGTCTGTTTTTGACAGTCTCAGCATTTTTTGTAGCTTCTTTGTTTGCTTTCTGCTAATATCTTTATTTCATTTTCATTTTTGATGGGTATTATTGCTGGGTAGAAATTATACATTGACACCTTGATATTATTCCAAGAAGAAACAATAGGTTCTAATAGCTGGTAAATGTTGTTACTGTTATTAACAATATTTATTGCACCTGAATTTTTGCCTGAATTTGCTTACTGGCATATTTGGAGTTTGGGTTTCTCCCAAATCACTTCCTTACTCTCTGATTTATTTTTTTTTACTCTTCTACCTTCCTTTTTAATACTTATGTGTTCATTTTTGTGTGTACTCAAAAACACATAAATGTACCATCTTAAAAATTTTAAGTGTAAAATATCATTCTATTATCCATATGCACATCATTGTGCAACAGATCTCTAGAAGTTTTTAATCATGATAAATTGAAACTCCATACCCACTGAATGGCAACTCCCCTTTTCCTCCTCCCTCCTTACCCTGGCAACCAACAATCTGCTTTCAGTTTATAAGTATGACTACTTTAGACACATCATATAAGTGCAATTATAAAATATTTATTACACTTAGCATAGTATCCTCCAAGCTCATCCATGTTGCAGCATATAATAAGATTTAATTACTTTTTAAGGCTGAATAATATTTCACTGTATGTATATACCACATTTTCTTTATCCATTCATCTGTTGATGGATATTTAGGTTGTTTCCACCTCTTGGCTACTGTGAATGATGCTGCAATGAGCACGAATGTGCAAATATCTCATTGAAGTCCTATTTTTCAATTCTCTTGAATATATATCCAAACAGGAATTGCTAGATCATGTTAATTTTCTTTTTAACTTTTTGTGCAGCTTCCATACTGTTTTCCATAATGACTGAATCATTTTATAGTCTCACCAACAGTGTATAAGGGTTCCAACTTCTGCACATCTTTACCAACATATATTTTTTGTTTTGGTTTTATTCATTTATTGATGGACGGATGGATGGGGGCCATCCTCACAGGTGTGAGGTGATATCTTATTATGATTTTGATTTGCATTTCCCTGATGATTGCTGATACATCTTTCCATAAGCTTGTTGCCCATTTGTATAACTTCATTGGAGAAACATCTATTCAATTCCTTTGCACATTTTAAAATTAGAGTTTTTTGTCATTGAATTATAGTTCTTCATATACTGCATATTAACCTCTTATCAGATATATGGCTGCAAATATTTAATCTCATTCCATAGGCTGCCCCTTCACTTTGCTATTTCCTTTGCTGTGCAGAAGTTTTGAAGTTTGATGTAGTACCATTTGTCCATTTTTTTGCTTTCGTGTCTGTGCTTTTGATATCACATCCAAGAAATCATTTCCAACACTAATGGTATGAAGCTTTTCCCCTGTGCTTTCTTTCAGTTGTTTCACGTCTTACATTAAGGTTTTTTTTTTTTTTTGTGGTACGCGGGCCTCTCACCGTTGTGGCCTCTCCCGTTGCGGGGCACAGGCTCCGGATGCACAGGTGAGGCGGCCATGGCTCACGGGCCCAGCCACTCCACGGCATGTGGGATCTTCCCGGACCGGGGCACGAACCCGTGTCCCCTGCATTGGCAGGCGGATTCTCAACCACTGTGCCACCAGGGAAGCCCACATTAAGGTCTTTAATCCATTCTGAGTTAAGTTTTGTACATGACATAGAGTAAGGGTCTAATTTTTTTTTTTCCTTGAGGATATTCAGTTTTCTCAGCAGTATTTGTTGAAGAGACTATCCTTTCCCCCATTCAATAGTCTTGGATCCCTTGTCAAAGACAACTTGACCATATATATAAGGGTTTATTTCTAGGATCTCTATTCTGTTCCATCAGTCTATATGTCTGCCTTTATGCTAGAAGCATACTGTTTTGATTACTGTAGTTTGTAATGTATTTTGAAGTTAGGAAGTGTGAGGCCTCAAACTTTATTTTTCTTTCTCAAGATTGTTTTGGCTTTTGGGGGTCTTTTGAGATTCCATATGATTTATTGGATTTTTTTCTATTTATACAAAAATGCTACTGGGATTCAATAGTGATTCACTGAATATGTAGAATACTTTGGATAGCATGGACATTAGAGCAATATTAATTCTTCCAATCTGTGAACATGAGGTGTCTTTCCATTTTTCTGTGTCTTCTTTAATTTCTTTCAATAATATTTTGTTGTCAGAGTAGAGGGGTTTTTTTTGTCTCCTGATTTGTTTATTCCTAAGTATTAATTTTAATGCTATTGTAAATGGGACTTTTTTCTTAATTTCCTTTTCAGATTGTTCATTGTTAGTATATAGAAAGGCAACTGATTTTTGTGTGTTGGTTACTCTCCTGATTTCTTGATTATTCTCATGAATACCCTGTGATTAACTGATTTGAACATCTTCCTAGTGGCGTTTATATCATTAAAAGTCCAGAAAATGACCTGACGTGGTGCCCAAATTACTAAGTGTTTCATCAAGAATTCCATTTTGAATAGACCTTTTTAGGAGTTGAATCCTTCTTTTTGGTGCCTTCTTGTGAAAATCATTTTAAAAAGGTCAACCTATAGATGCCACCACCACTTCACATGAAGTTAGAAATTCAAAGAACTAATCGCTTTTATGCTCTTAGAAATAAGCAGGTATGTAAAAAACTTTGCGCAATGCCTATAAATGACTTCTCTCCCAAGTCCCAGGTTGCCATGAAATGTAAAATTGTATCTATTTCCACTTCTCTAAAGCCATTAGACTATGATGATTCCTTGTTTATCAGTTTCCCTGGATTTCTGTGATAAATTTATCAGAGTGATAATTTTTCTTAAGCTCAATGTAAATCCTACTCTCCTCATTAAATAAAATTCTAAGGCAGCAGAAGTCTGTGTTTCTTTCAAAAACCATTATTTGTCTTTTGAAGATAATTTCTCCAGAACAGTGTATTCCAGTGATAATCCAATAGTAAGTCAGTCTAAATGCCCTGTGAGGACAGTACAATATAACACGCATTTCCTTTTTAGCCAAGGATTCTAATTCTGTTTCATTGCCTACAGCGACTTTTCCCTGTTTTTACTATTTACTTTTTTTTTTTTTTTTTTTGCAGTATGCGGGCCTCTCACTGTTGTGGCCTCTCCCGTTGCGGAGCACAGGCTCCGGACGCGCAGGCCTAGCGGCCATGGCTCACGGGCTTAGTTGCTCCGCGGCATGTGGGATCTTCCCGGACCAGGGCACGAACCCGTGTCTCCTGCATCGGCAGGCGGATTCTCAACCACTGCACCACCAGGGAAGCCCTTTACTATTTACTTTTTCAAACTTGCAGAGAGTTGTAATTAAAACGATCTCTGCTAATTTGCAAGGCTTCTATCCTTGTAACTGCAATTATCCCAAAGCATCATGCTTTGGAAGGAAAGTGCACATTATATTTACTTGGGAATATATTTTCCCAGAAGTTATAGTCTGTGTGACTTAATGGGAAGGGAATCTGCACAAAAATACACATCCCTGAACTTATACCCCAGAACTGCCACATGTTAACTATGTGCCCTTAACAAATTAATTTCCTCAGGTAGATATGCCTGTCTCAACAGCATATGTAAAATGTTCAACAGTAGCAACTGTCATTGGATTGGCTAACGCTGTCTTTCTGGTTCAACCTCTTAGTTCTATATCCTCATCTCCAAGCCACTCAACCTCTAAGAGGCTCAGTTTCTAAACTGTGGGATAGGTGTAACCCCTGCCCGTTCAATAGCCACATAACTGATGTTCAGGTCAAATGATATAAAAATACATGAGATCAGTTTGTATATTGAAAAACTACCATATTAATTGATGAGCAACATAATGTGTTATGATGAGATGATAATGATTATGATCATGATCACAATGAAACAATATCCTGAGGAAAATTGCTGATAGCTTCTTCCCTGTTGTATTTGAAAGAAATGTTATTGCACATATAATTCCCATATTATAATTACCACTAGCAGGGTGAGTTCAAGTGCAAATTACTGCAATTATTATGCACTTTCATATTATTGATTAAGGCCAAAATAATTGTAACTAAGTGTTTATTTAATCAGACAAAGGGAAAAATACTCTGAGGCAAAAACCTCCTTAAACAATTGGCAATTTTCAAATTAAATTATAACATAATCAAGAAACTGTATAAAGGATATGATCAAATTAATTGTTAATAAAGATTAAGCACAAAGTAGATGGCATGTGAAAAATCTCATATTTTTCAGAATAATCTGGATAATGTCATATAGTTAAATGTCTCTTAGTTCAACATGATAGACCCGGAATAAAATAATTAATATAGTTCCTTCACATGCCTCAAGTTGGATGTTTGTCAAAAAAAAAAGTCCTAAAATATGTGGAATCAGAAAATTATAAATCCTGTGCTACTTAATTGAACGTCTGTTATAAATTAGAATTAAAGCCGCTTTTAGAAGTTGTCAGTGATAATATTTGGAAAGAATGGAAAGCAGATGACCCAGGTTCTTCAGGAAGACATGCCTTGAGCTACAATTAATATTCTGTTAGGCACTAAAGAAAATGTTAGCCAAGATTTATAAATTAATTCTATATCTTGACAACATAAATTTCAATTTCTGTTTAAAGTGCTTTGCTGAGGAGAACTAAGAGTTTTCTCATGACACTGGAATTATTGTATTGAGTGAAAATTTGAGAATACACTGAATTTATTAGAGGAATATATATTGCTTAGAATTTTTAAAAAGTATATATAGCTGGGTTGTAAACTACAACAACCATCAGAGTATCATTTTATCCAATAACCCTAGTGATAACCAACACATTAGACAATTGATTGGGCTCTAAGTAACCAAGTTTTACAAAATGACTATGCAGATGCTCTGAAAACTAAGAAAAGCATGTTCTCCTTTTTCTGAATGTGTTTTCAAAGTAAAAATAGTGTCCTAAGAAATTAAGTTTAATAAGGATGTAGAGTCACAATTTGTTTCAACAAAGCTAAGTTACCTTCTTCTAGAAAAACTATTATAATCGGTTTTAAATTTTCAGTCATTATGCTGAAGAACAGATGGAGTTATTTACAGCTGATCGTAAGCTTTTATGGTAGGCTGTGCATTTTCATTGTTTTTCTTTTCCCCACATAGATAATAAGATACAATAAAATTGACTGAACTCTTCTATGAAGTTAAGGATAATTTGAAAGTTTTCTAACAAAAACATTTAAAATCAGTATACAGAATATCAAAAATATTTACTTTATTTTTATTTTTTTAACATCCTTATTGGAGTATAACTGCTTTACAATGGTGTGTTAGTTTCTGCTTTATAACAAAGTGAATCAGTTATACATATACATATGTCTCCATACCTCTTCCCTCTTGCGTCTCCCTTCCTCCCACCCTGCCTATCCCACCTCTCTAGGTGGTCACAAAGCACCGAGCTAAGCTCCCTGTGCTATTCGGCTGCTTCCCACTAGCTATCTATTTTACATTTGGTAGAGTATGTATGTCCATGCTACTCTCTCACTTTGTCCCAGCTTACCCTTCCCGCTCCCCGTATCCTCAAGTCCATTCTCTAGTAGGTATTCATCTTTATTCCCATCTTGCCTCTAGGTTCTTCTTCCCTCTTGCGTCTCCCTTCCTCCCACCCTGCCTATCCCACCTCTCTAGGTGGTCACAAAGCACCGAGCTAAGCTCCCTGTGCTATTCGGCTGCTTCCCACTAGCTATCTATTTTACATTTGGTAGAGTATATATGTCCATGCTACTCTCTCACTTTGTCCCAGCTTACCCTTCCCCCTCCCCGTATCCTCAAGTCCATTCTCTAGTAGGTATTCATCTTTATTCCCATCTTGCCTCTAGGTTCTTCATGACCTATATTTTTTTTCAAGGTTCTTCATGATCTAGATTTTTTTTTTAGATTCCATATGTATGTGTCAGCATATGGTATTTGTTTTTCTCTTTCTGACTTACTTCACTCTGTATGACAGACTCTAGGTACATCTACCTCACTACAAATAACTCAATTTTGTTTCTTTTTATGGCTGAGTAATATTCCATTGTATGTATGTGCCATATCTTCTTTATCCGTTCCTTCCATGTCCTGGCTATTGTAAATAGAGCTTCAATGAACATTTTGGTACATGATTCTTTCTGAATTATGGTTTTCTCAGGGTATATGCCCAGCAGTGGGATTGCTGGGTCATATGATAGTTCTATTTTTAGTTTTTTCAGGAACCTCTATATTGTTCTCCATAGTCGCTGTATCAATTTACATTCCCACCAGCACTGAAAGAGTGTTTCCTTTTCTCCACACCCTCTCCAGCATTTATTGTTTCTCGACTTTTTGATGATGGCCATTCTGACTGGTGTGAGATGATATCTCATTGTAGTTTTGATTTGCATTTCTCTAATGATTAATGAGGTTGAGCATTCTTTCATGTGTTTGTTGTCAATCTGTATATCTTCTTTGGATAAATGTCTCTTTAGGTCTTCTGCCCATTTTTGGATTGGGTTGTTTGTTTTTTTGTTATTGAGCTGCATGAGTTGCTGATAAATTTTGGAGATTAATCCTTTGTCAGTTGCTTCATTTGCAATTATTTTCTCCCATTCTGAGGACTGTCTTTTGGTCTTGTTTATGGTATCCTTTGCTGTGCAAAAGCTTTTAAGTTTCATTAGGTCCCACTTGTTTATTTTTGTTTTTATTTCCATTTCTCTAGGAGGTGGATCAAAAAGGATCTTGCTGTGATTTATGTCATAGAGTGTTCTGCCTAGGTTTTCCTCTAAGAGTTTGATAGTGTCTGGCCTTACATTTAGGTCTTTAACCCATTTTGGGTTTATGTTTGTGTATGGTGTTAGGGAGTGTTCTAATTTCATACTTTTACATGTAGCTGTCCAGTTTTCCCAGCACCACTTATTGAAGAGGCTGTCTTTTCTCCACTGTATATTCTTGCCTCTTTTATCAAAGATAAGGTGACCATATATGCATCGGTTTATCTCTGGGCTTTCTATCCTGTTCCATTGATCTATATTTCTGTTTTTGTGCCAGTACCATACTGTCTTGATTACTGTAGCTTTGTAGTATAGTGTGAAGTCAGGGAGCCTGATTTCTCCAGCTCTGTTTTTCTTTCTCAAGATTGCTTTGGCTATACAGGGTCTTTTGTGTTTCCCAACAAATTGTGAAATTTTTTGTTCTAGTTCTGTGAAAAATGCCATTGGTAGTTTGATAGGGATTGCATTGGATCTGTAGATTGCATTGGGTAGTAGAGTCATTTTCACAATGTTGATTCTTCCAATCCAAGAACATGGTATATCGCTCCATCTATTTGTATCATCTTTAATTTCTTTCATCAGTGTCTTATAGTTTTCTGCATACAGGTCTTTTGTCTCCTTAGGTAGGTTTATTCCTAGATATTTTATTCTTTTTGTTGCAGTGGTAAATGGGACTGTTTTCTTAATTTCACTTTCAGATTTTTCAACATTAGTGTATAGGAATGCAAAAGATTTCTGTGCATAAGTTCTGTATCCTGCTACCCTACCAAATTCATTGATTAGCTCTGTTTTCTAGTAGCATCTTTAGGATTCTCTACGTATAGTATCATTTCATCTGCAAACAGTGACAGCTTTAATTCTTCTTTTCTGATTTGGATTCCTTTTATTTCTTTTTCTTCTCTGACTGCTGTGGCTAAAACTTCCAAAACTATGTTGAATAAGAGTGGTGAGAGTGGGCAACCTTGTCTTGTTCCTGATCTTAAAGGAAATGGTTTCAGTTTTTCACCATTGAGAATGATGTTGGCTGTGGATTTGTCATATGTGGCCTTTATTATGTTGAGGAAAGTTCCCTCTATGCCTACTTTCTGGAGCGTTTTTATCATAAATGGTTGTTGAATTTTGTCAAAAGCTTTCTCTGCATCTACTGAGATGATCACACGGTTTTTCTCCTTCAATTTGTTAATATGATGTATCACATTGACTGATTTGTGTATATTGAAGAATCCTTGCATTCCTGGGATACAGCCCACTTGATCATGGTGTATGATCCTTTTAATGTGCTGTTGGATTCTTATTGCTAATATTTTGTTGAGGATTTTTGTACCTATGTTCATCAGTGATATTGGCCTGTAGTTTTCTTTCTTTGTGACATCTTTGTCTGGTTTTGGTATCAGGGTGATGGTAGCCTCGTAGAATGGGTTTGGGAGTGTTCCTCTCTCTGCTATATTTTGGAAGAGTTTGAGAAGGATAGGTGTTAGCTCTTCTCTAAATGTTTGATAGAATTCACCTGTGAAGCCATCTGGTCCTGGGCTTTTGTTTGTTGGAAGATTTTTAATCACAGTTTCAATTTCAGTGCTTGTGATTGGTCTGTTCATATTTTCTATTTCTTCTGGTTCAGTCTTGGAACGCTGCACATTTCTAAGAATTTGTCCATTTCTTCCAGGTTGTCCATTTTATTGGCACAGAATATCAAAAACAGAGTAATAAAATCTGATGGAAAGTGCAGAATCCTTAGAACATAGAGAATTATATGAAACCAAATGTCTATTTCATTTTGTTCCTGAACTTAAATGTTAGCATCACTATTCTACAGTTGTCACAAAGATATGTGATCCATAAAAGTGGTCCATGTTATGGGAAGCTCATTCACATGTTAATGTGGGAACTGATACACCCATATAAATATTAATTGAATACGTATATGCCTTTCATTTTCCTCACAGTATTCCTTTTTATAAATGTCACATTTTATTATGTTTTGAAATGAAAAGTAGACAAAAAAAATTGACCCAAATACACTGTAAATACAATACTGTGTGACAATGAAGAGTATTAGAATCTTACTTTTAATCTAAGTTTCTTAAAAATGATTCAGAAAATATCCTTGATAATGATAAAATCATCACAAGGAATTGAGTCATAGTTACTTTTGTTGTCTCACAGAAGAAAAAATAAGCCTTTAGAAGGCAGTATCCTACACTCCATTAAGAACACTATCTATGAAATTAGATATACCCTGGTTTAAACCATTTGTTGTATGAGTTTGAGCAAATTAACAATATAGTTTGATCTTCGATTCTTATCTAACAAATGAGGACATAAATGCCATAATGTATGTAAAAAACTTTGAAAATTGTCTGTAATACAGTAAATAACAATTGCTGTTATTATCAGCAGCATTATCAAAATAATCACCATTATAATTTTAATAGCTTGACGGTATTTAGGCTGTTCTTTCAAAGCACTATGAAAAGTAAATCAAATGCTGTTAGTAAATCAGATGCTCTGCTAGTCTCATCATTATGAGAAATTCATGAGAAGATTAATTTATACTGAAACAGCTATAAATCAATATATTAAAAATATCCTTACTCATTAGACAAATGATGCACTAAAATGAAGGTGCTTATCTTTTCTGTAGGTCAATGTTTCATGAGATGCCTGTTGTGAATTTTAAAAAATAAAACATATTCTGTAGCCTAAATAGAAATGGTTTCTTTCAATGACAATAAATAGATTTTATGTTACAAAGAAAAAAATATAACTTGGATTGTCAAGTACCCTAGCTCACATCAAAGAGGTTATGAAACTAGAAAATGTTAAGAACTATGAATATCCTTATAACTCATCACTTTTAAGTTACTTTCCATGCATTGATAGCAACCAGATGATCATACAAGTATACAATTTAATATCAAGGGACACTACTGCATATTAGGCAAAGCAAAAAAGAATAATAGAGCAATACCTTCCTTATTTGGAATGCATCCAGAAAGTATTTAAAATTGACTTTTAACAGTGAAATTATAAATTACTAAGTCTATATGCTAAAATGTATGTAATTTAATTATATGCACATTCATTGGCCTTCATTCAGAGACACTTATTCTTGTCATAAATAAAATTACATTTGGTTAGGGTATTATAACTACCAAATGAATTGTCATAATTTACTCCAATATTATATGCTGCATTCAAAATGACTTCAAATGGCTAAATATCTGCAAAAATAAGCCACTCAACTTAAAAATGCACAGGCTTAGTTATGAAAAAGGTATTATAGCACATAACAGGAATTGATATTTATAATAATGACCTTAACTTATTCAAAAGGTCAAGTTACATTTAGTATGTTAGTTTGAAAAATAACAAGAAATGTACAGTACATTATCAAAGATGAGAGTGGAATAGGAACAGACTTAATAGAAAGAAGTGTCAGAGAGAAGAATGATGAGGTAACTTGTTTTAGGTAGCAGAAAGCATATAGCTTTAGCAAGTTGCTGAGATATATTTTCAGTCATACTAGTATCTAGAATTTGGTCTTTGAATTTTAAGCCTATGAAGTGACATGAAAATTGTCAATATCCTTAAATTCCTAATAGATTAAGAGTGATACAAATGCTGAGAAAAACAGTACACATATAATAATTTTACAAATGAGGAAACAGAAGCTTAGAGAAGTTAAAAACTTAGACCTGGTAATCAGCCCAGAATTCCAGTTCAGATCATTTGATTCCAATGCCTAATCTCTTAACCAAAACATCATACCACTGAATAGTTTCTATTTTTTCCTCCAATATGATATTGTTGGATAGGAAACAAAGAAACAAAATACAAAACAGATGACCAACTATGTACTCTGATTCAGTCTCAAGGATACCTCATAGAATTAATGAGGAAAATTGTATTATCCTCCTTTTGTAAATACAGTAACTAAAATAGAAAAAGTTAGGAAGCTTGAGTAGAACTACACATCTTTGAAATAGCTTATTTTTCAAAAATAGTCATATACTTTTCAGTATTGGAATTCAGTCATTAGATTTCACCTACCCTAGTAATTTAAAGTAGAGATGGACCTAGAGACAGTCAAGGAAAAGACCTATAAGATTCACCTGAGCCACAGTAACCAACCACTAGAGCATGAGACCTGGTAAACCTCCACCATGGAATTAAATACCAATCCACCCTGACAAGGAAAAGGTAGAAAGTGAAACAACTGATGTGTTTCTAAAACTACCTTGCCCTCTAATCCTCTCTTCTCCAATTGTCTTTTAATATATGGTGGCATCATGAGTAAAACCGATTTTGATAAAATGTTTCCTCTGCTTAGAAAATAAGTTGGGTTTTTGAAATCAATGTATACCCTTTAATCTTATAATTGATAAAGTTAAAATAAAATGAACATGTGCTCTTTCCAGGACTCATGGTCTAGCAAAAGTTAATAGATCCTTAGAATTAATTTGAACCTTTCTTGAACAAAATCACTATTAGAGCTCACCTCATCATTTCACCTGTATATAAATTCAAGTGTGATTCTAATTATGTTTACAGAGTTTAAGTTTATTTTTATAAAATACAGAGATCCCTTGTCAGTGTTAGAATCTTTATTTTTTGAGAAATAATAATCAATAACATATACACTATATATCCCTGCTTAATTCTTAATTTTTTTCTGCTAAAAGGATACACATGTGACACTAACACAAATGTTTCTCTAGAATTTCTTCTGAAAATAGAAATGTTAACTGATATTAGAAATAAACCTTCAAAAGCAATAAAAAATGAAGGAAATGACCAAAATATTAGATTTTAACAAATGATTTTTTTCTCTAAACTCCTCTTCCTCCTTCCCCGCCTCCACTTCTATCCATCAATATAGCATTAACAGTCTATCAATATAAATTCTGTCATGCTGTTAATATTATATTTACTAAGATACTACCAAATGCCAGTAAATTGTTTAAAGTAATCCAAAGACTTAAAAGGAAAAAAAAAAAAACAAACTTAAAATATTTGTCTTCAAAATGCATGCAATAAACAGTTAGCTAGAAGTTGTACACATTAAGCCAACCATATCATTGTAAAATATTCAAACATATGGAAGAAAATTTTATCCAGGGCCTCTGACACATTTCTTTGTTAAACAACTCTTCCATAATGGTCACAAAGAAACAATGTAAACTATTAATATTTTAAGTGAGTTGATAAATCCAAAATAATTTGGAAGATTTCAAAAAAGAAATGATATCAACAATCAAATGTTTCAGGTGAACTAAGAGAGAAATTGCACTGTAACTGTTTCAAGAAATTGTTTTTATGAATAAAGACAGAGTCCTCTGGGACAATTTTTGTGGGCAGATGAATAATTCTGAATAAAACATTTCCAAGTACTGTCAGAAGCCACCTATAGCTTTAAAAAGGAGTTATCACCTTAGCTCTAAATAAATTTATGCCTAACATTAAAGTGAGATAAAGCAATCAGATAACCTACTACAGTATTTTAAATTTCAAATAACTATTTACTTGGAATCATTTCTCTGAAGGAAAATAAAATGATTATATGAGAGCACATTAGGATTGCCCATTTTTACAAAGCACTTTCTACTCACACAGCCAAAGGTGTAAAGAATAATCAGAGTCAAATATTCTTTGGATCATGTTGTTTTTTAGAGAGTGAGGTGGTATTATTTTACTTACTCAAGGGAAATATTCAAAGTCTTAAGGTGGTCTTCACACATATATTTCAAGTGATATTTGGAATTAATGTTTTAAGTAGAAAAATCTCAGCCCTATAGAATGGGCACTAAATTGGAGAAATCTGGATTCTCATTTCAAACCTGTCTTTAGTTGTGCATGTTTATGCAAACACTTTAACTAGCCTTAAGATACCTTTTTTCTTATACTAAAAAAAAGTTTTTATTGATGGAGTATTCTCTAAGGTAAATTTTTATACTGATTCTTTTGTTCTCTGGCTCTATGGGATTTACCTTTTCTGGTTATCACCTGGGTGTATCAATTTTACTTTAAAGACAATAATATTCATTTTAACAGACACAGAGAAGTGGGGCATGGATCTAATATAGCCACAGAACATTTTTTTAAAAGCCAGTTTCCAGAGAATTGAGCAGTCTATAGGGAAAGATGCCAGAGAGGCAATATTGCACATTTTTATTATGAGCCAAACACGTGAATAAACATTTCATTATACCTTAGCTGCTTCATTTACTCCACAATAGTTTAATAGATTCTATTCAGAAAAAAATAGTGCTTGAGTAAGCATGTCATTTTCTGTCCCAGAATATACAGTTGGACAATCTGGAAGACATATGAATAAAATTAACATTTGCCATAAATCAAATGTGTCTTTCATAACTGCCAGAGAAAAAAAACTCCAGAAAAAAATGCTATCGTACACCCATTGCTAAATAAAAAAATTCCAGACTAATCAGAAGAGGCATACTTTTATGAAAACATAGTATTTATGGCAATTAAGTTTCAAGTTTTTATTCTAAATTGTATATAAAAGATGAACTATAAATATAGATTTAAATAGTAGTTGTACTTATCCCGATGTGAATACTCAAGTGTTCAGAAATATATATAAATGAGCATATAAACAGAGTAAGCAGAGACATAGCTAGAAATTTAATATGTCTACATTAGATCTGTAAAAATATTACCAAATATTTATTAATGCACCAAGGAGTTTCTACATACTTTTCTTGTATCATCTCATTTAATCATTATGTGGAATCTTATGCGGTAAGTTAAATTATCATTCTAAATTTAGAAATGAGAACACTGAAGCACAGAAAGTTTAAGACATTTGCCTTAGGTCACAAAGCTAGTAGTGATAGAAATGGAATTCAGATGGAGTGGGCAAAAACAAACTTCTTACACTGTTGGTTGGACAATAAATAAATACCTTTGCTACTGATAGAAACTGTTAAAATAAGAATTGTCTGTAACTTTCAGTCCTGTAATATATGTCCACTCTTAAGAAATCAGATTATAATATGTAATTATACAAGTTTAAGAATGTTTAATAAAGCTGGGTTTACAACAGCAAACATAAAACAAAGCAAAACAAAATGTGTATATTGACTGTAGAGAAACGATTTGGTAAGCCATGTAATAGAATAAAACACTTCAGATGGTGAAAGATCTTTAAAGTACTGAAAAAGTAAATACTATATGTGTGTGTATATATATATTATATACATATACACATGTGTATATACATACATATGTATGGTGTATATGAAATATATATATACACTTTTGTTTAAAATACCATGAAAAAGATGCACATTACATCTTTAATAGAACTTATATCAAGGAGGTAATACTGTAGGAACTAGAGGAAACTAGTTTTCTTTAGAAACTCTCAATTAGACTATAATAGAACTTGGAAATTATTTGTCCTTATTTATAAAATAAGCCTTATCTTCCAATACAATTAAATATCAATACCACTTTGTGAGCGCCTGCTATATAGAATTATTCTAATTTCTATATGAATTAGATGTTTTAAGGAAAAAGAAAATACAGCTACTTTCATTCCAATTCTGGAATAAAATAACAACATTCTCTTCAAAGATTACACAAATTCTTTAAAAGTCCAATGAAAAATGAGATGCATTTGAAGTAAGAAAATCGGGGCTATGTCTACCCTGGAGACTTCTTCAATATGAATAACCTTCTCAGGAATGCTTGGAAGGTGTGCATTGCCTCGGGAAATATTTTCTGTGGTGTCCTTCTGTGAATGAATTATTATTTGATTAAAAATTACTATAAAATTTATATGCTCATGCAAGGCATAGTGAGGTATCAACGAAGACTTAGAATAGTATGTAGAAAAGGGATAATTATTCATTTGTTTTATTTTCCAGTCAGTGCATGCGAAGGTTCTCAGTCCTGTGTTCACAAAAATGACAGTCACTTAAAATCAGCATGTTCCAGTGTCATATAATACTTCACAACCTTGCAAAAGAAATACTATTCTGCCCAAAAAGTCATGCATTTACCATACTGTACTCCTAAATCCAGGGCCTGGCCATTGAAATAGAAAGAGAAAAAATATAAATGATTGAGAGCATAAGAAGCATAGAGAATAAATTGTGAAGTTATACTATAGCTGTGTTTAGCTTAGCTTTGCAAATGGAGAGAACAGAAAAGGGAGAGAAAATATTAAAAAGAAAATGCCTGAGCATATTATGGAATTGACAGAAAACATGAAACCTCCAATTCAGAAGAAACAATCCCCAAATAAAATAAATTAGAAAAGAAGAAATATCAAGAGAGATATATCACAGCAAAATTGTTAAAAAAAAAAAAAAACCTAGTAGCCAAAATCTAAACTAATATTGATTTTAGTCTAAAACATCAATGATAATGGGTAATTTGGGTGGTAAGTAAAAATACAGAATGGAAATACTAAGAAAATATTATAAAACAATAGAGAGGCAGACTAAAATTCAAATATCCTAAGCTATAATATTTTTGAATAAATTAAAATTTTTGAAGCTTGTTAAAATATTAAAAGAAACCATTAAAAAAATTCAAATACACTGAATACCTGTCAATGCCATAGAGGAAGAAAACAATATCATTTTTTTTTAATCTCAAAGAATTAGAAGAGGGAGAAAAAGAACTTTCCTGGTGGAATTTAACTATTTAAAATGCTTTAAACTGTCTCTCCAATATAAAAAAATATTATCATAAGACTTTTATTCAAAGGGCAGCATCCCTCCTTAAAGCATTGTTCTTTTCTTAATGTTGCTAGATCTTAATAACAGAATGTAAAACAGGTTGAAGTTTGTTTGCCTAATATCCCGCCTTCTTTATTCACATTGTGCCCAGCCTAAAGCCTGTATTTTTCTAGCAATTTTTCTTATAAAGAAAAAAAAAGGCAAAAGCAAAAAGCCATTGAGCAGTGGGTCTTCCAGGAAAGCTTGATCAAGCATGCTTATGGAATTGATAAGTCTATATATTTGAGCCTTTTGAAATACTTGCTTTCCTTCTTTGGAGCATAGACATTATGGCAGCTAAACCATCTTATGAATGGAATCCTCATGCTTAGGATGACAGAATTGAATGATAGACGGAATCAGGCACAAGGGTGTTTCCATGGAGTCCCATGCCAACCAGCCTTAGATTTGCCTCCTGCAGACTTTATATTTTGTGAATGGAAAACAAATCTCTACCTTGTTTAAGACACCTTCATTGTGTGTCCCCATTAATATTGTCAAATGGAGTCTTAACAGATAAACATATATTCCAGCTGTTTAATTTTAAAGTTCTTATAAACTTTTATATTTAAGTTTTTGTTTTAAATTACATAATTCTTTGTGTCAGATGGATTTTAATTGTAGCTTCTGTAATTATTCTAATATGTTTTCACGTCAACTTTTAATATGTCAACCAAATATGAACATTTAATTTAAAAAATAGGCCAAGGATTTTGTGCAGATAACTTTTAACAGTATATACATGGGCCCATTTCTGACATAAAATCTTCATATAGTAATAATGTTTGGTAAATCCATGGTCATTGATATGGTCTTTCTTCTGAGTAGGCTTTTATTTCATTTTCACTATTGCTATATTTTACAGACTTCCATGAACAGTTAATGTTTCCTATATTCTTATGAGTAATGATTATCTCATTCTTAATTACCACAATAAGCCTGCTTGTTTCCTGTAAATCAACTCTCACAAATCTTAAGTATACCAGTGCATTATGTGAAGTATTTTCTCCTTCCTATCTTCCTTCTTTTCCTTCCTTCCTTCTCTTTTAAAGATGTAAAGTGTGTTTAAGTTTACTGATATGTGTAAGGGACCTATAATCACTACTTCTTGTACTGAACTAGTAAAACTATTCATATAAAAGATGCATTTTATACTATCTTTATGTGCAATACAGCTCTGTTTTCATGTTACTAGCAACAGTTTTTTGTGTGATATACTGATGCAGTATTTTCTTTTGAAAATTTTTAAATGACACATATTAAAGCCAGTACTACCACTTGAAAAGGGATGTCTATTCTCAGTTTAAATTGAGCCAGAATATCAACCACTTATAAACATTTTGTCAGTGTCCAACCACAGAAATCTAAAAAGACAGCTAAAAGAAGTAACCTGCAACAGTCTTGTGTACTAAAAATTATGCATATTCTGACATTGCACTAAAATAATTTCCATTATTATTCCATTAACCATATGGTTGATGAGAAAAAAATAATTCTTAACCTATCTATGCTGATCCTCATGAAACAGCCCAATATCCTAAGAGAGTAATACCCCTGAGGACTGTACCTTCAAAGAGACTCCTTCACATACCTCCTACACCATCCACCACCCACCACCAATTGGTCACTACTTCCTTTGGAAAATACAGTCAACAATATATAATGCACTTGAATATATTAAAATATATCATCTTTAAATACTATGGTCCTATCCATTGTCTTGGCTGAACTTTGTGCTCTGCCATTGCTTCTACCTACCCTACCTCTTTCTCATTTCTGTTCCGCCATTATTGTGGGGGAAAAAAGGTATCTTTCTAAGCCTTTTCTTAGCATATAACCTACCACATTGTCATTCTTAGGTCCTAGAATACACTGTAAATCCATAAATCTTACGGTTTGTCTGGAAATTTAACACATGTGCACACACACTAAGGTATATAACAGGTGGTTAGTAGGTGTTTCGTTTTCTTTCACTTTACAAAAAAAAATTGTACATAGAATAAAACCATGCTTTAATGAAAAAGTTATATAATCTCTTAGAGTGGCTTATTGCACAGCAGATATTAAATAAATATTTATTAAATGAAATAAATGAGTCATTATTTGGGTAGAAAGCCATTCTAAACTAATCAAGATATAGAATCTTGAAATTTTTACAAATTCAGGATTTTTTCAGTTTTACTTAGTGTTTATCAAACACAAAATAAATAAACTTGTGCTCGGTTGCTGTCCATAGGGTGATGCTACAATTGCTAGATGAGAAAAAGTTCAATTTAACACATCAGTTATTTGCAAATAAATTGTTGTTTATAATCTTATTTGCATTATTAATCTCCAGAACTAAACCTAAGTAAACATCAGTTTGCCCATATTCCAATTAAGGCAAGTTTAATTAGCTTTTACTGTATGCCACCATTTTCCTTTTGTCAAACTAGGGAACAGGGAATATGACTTGGTTGCTTGTGTAACAGCCTGTAATACCCCAGGGCCTTGTCACTGTTAAAAGAAACAGGCAACTGCTGCTTTGTGAATATTCTATATAGAATGCATTTATTGCTTGAGAAACTACTTACAAAGTACTGGATTGTGTGCTGAAGATTGCCAACTATCAATCTCTCTTTTCTTTTTCCTTTGTCATATCCTTGCCTCTAATGTTTTAGTAGCATATGTTCCATGTCATGATGTAGGAAAGTTTAGGAAAGGATTCTTGTCTTGCCATAAGTATAAAATGTTGCCTTATAAATCTACCCAGTTTTTTTTGTTTGTTTTTGTGGTACGCAGGCCTCTCACTGCTGTGGCCTCTCCCATTGCGGAACACAGGCTCTGGATGTGCAGGCTCAGCAGCCACGGCTCATGGACCTAGCTGCTCAGTGGCATGTGGGATCTTCCCGGACCGGGGCAGGAACCCGTGTCCCCTGCATCGGGAGGAGGACTCTCAACCACTGCGCCACCAGGGAAGCCCCAATCTACCCAGTTTTAAGAGGTTATTGACTTAACAGAAGGGTGCAGTGTGCAAGAGTGCTAGTCAATCTAAGAAAGGCAATGGGGAGAGATAAGTGTAACAAAACATACTCTAGAAGTACTTAAAAGACTAAAAAATCAAGGCCTCAATCATTAAGTTTCTCAATAATTTCTTTTTTTTTTAAACAATGGAGCAGTAACTCAAAAACTTCAAGGTGCTCAAATCATGTCTCCCACTGATATAAGTAAGGAAGCCAGAATGATTCATTTAAAAAGCTAAAGGAAGACCTTTACATACATTCTGTGAAAAACAGTGGTCAATCCCAGACTCCCAAATGAGAATGAAAAAAGGTCACAACTGACTGATTAAAGCATCATTCCTCTCATTTTTAAAAAAGCACTGAAATAAATAACAAATCCTCAAATCATGAAATCAACTATGCTCTTGTTTCCTGACTTCCTGAATATGCCTTCCTTGATTTTTCCACATTTAATATAGAGAAACAACAACAGGGCTTCCCTCGTGGCACAGTGGTTAAGAATCCACCTGCCAATGCAGGAGACACAGGTTCAAGCCCTGGTCAGGGAAGATCCCACATGCTGCGGAGCAACTAAACTCATGCACCACAACTACTGAGCCTGTGCTCTAGAGCCCGCAAGCCACAAGTACTGAGCCCACATGCCAAAACTATTGAAGCCCGCATGCCTAGAGCCTGAGCTCCGCAACAAGAGAAGCCACCGCAATGAGAAGCCTGTGCACCGCAAGGAAGAGTAGCCCCTGCTAGCCACAACTAGAGAAAGCCTGCACGCAGCAACGAAGACCCAATGCAGCCAAAAATAAAACAGTAAAATAAATAAATTTTTAAAATAATAATAAAATAAAATAAAATAACAACAATGGCACAGTCATTTACTTCGAGGAAAGTAAATGCGACTTTAAAGGAAAATACTCAATTAAGGACTGTTAAACTTTTAAAGGCAACAGATAGACATTCCTAAACAGGAAATAACATCCCTGAGTCCTTCTTCAAAAACAAACAAAAGAGAGAGAGAGAGAACAAAACAAAAACTTTATATCAAAATCCAGACAATTCAGTGATCAATTAGAACAGATAAATCTATATAAAGAAGGGAGAAACTATGACTACGTGACATGGCAAGTCCACATCTAGAATGAATACTAACAACTCAGAGGAAAAGTGTTAACAACCTAAATCGTGGAGATATGTAAACATTATTGAAATTAAAAAGTTATCAACATTCAAACATGAGGAAAAGGTAGGTGTGAATCAATGTGAGAGGAGTAATTGTTTATCTTTCACAACGGGATAAAATAGTACTTACTAAATTTGAAACATAATGTTTAAAAATGACTACAACACATTAATATGTTCTATAAACTTCTCAATTTGCCTTGGAGAAATATTGAAGTAAACACCATCTATTAAGATGAAGAAATATTTATTTGAAACTTAGCAATTAATTTGGTTTCACTTATGTTGCTTTTTCTCATAAATTTAAGCAAAACTAAATTTGATGGTTTTGTATTAAACATGGCCTTTATAGTATAAAATTTTCATTTGAATGTCTGTCTAGTTTTCTCAGTGTGTTTTATCTGCATAGATGCAAAGAAGTATCTGAAAGCATATTCACCTGAGTTAATGATGGTTATTTCTCAGTGGAGGAATTTTGAGTAATAGTTTACTATTACTTTACTTATCTGTATTGTTTGAATTCCTGAAATTGAACATAAGTAATATTTACAGAATCATGGAATGATTATTCTTCAAATAAAATGTATACTCTGATAGAAGGTCTATGTATAATATGTCTTAATATAAATAATGTAAAAAAAGTTTTTTACTGCATCTGTGAAATATACCTTAGTCTGAAATATTCCATTTTTCTCACCTTATTTTTGTTTTTCTTTTTTTTTTTTTTTTTTTTTTTTGTGATATGCGGGCCTCTCACTGTTGTGTCCTCTCCCGTTGCGAAGCACAGGCTCCGGACGCACAGGCTCAGCGGCCGTGGCTCACGGGCCCAGCCGCTCCGCGGCACGTGGGATCTTCCTGGACCGGGGCACGAACCCGTGTCCCCAGCATCGGCAGGCGGATTCTCAACCACTGCGCCACCAGGGAAGCCCTCACCTTATTTTTTAACGTGTTTTTCAGAAATTTTTCATACCTTCACAAACATGATCTGTTTCTGTCAGTGAGGAATAAACATCTTACACTGAAAGTTATATGATTTCACATAAATTACTAATTTTCCATTTGTCAACTAATCTTCTAAAATATACAGTGATACATTTTTCCTCTCACCTTCTCTTTACCACAAAAAGAGAGGGGGGAGGGGAGGAAAGAAAAGATAAAGGAAAAGAAAAGTAAAGAAAAGGGGAAGGAGGGGGGGAGGGAGTGGGAGGAGAAGAAAAGGGAAAAAAAAAAGAAACCTCTATTAGTACTAAAACTAGCCTGATAAATAGTAACTCGTTTTTCTATATCTTATTTAATATTTTACAAAATATTTTCCTTTGAATGAGTTTTCATGCTTCCTACACACACACACACACACACACACACACACACACACACTCACATACACACTCTAAACGCAGTTAGATGAATTAACTCATGCGAATTTCTATGTAATTGGCTTAACTTAGGCAAAATAGTACACAATAAATTAAAAATGATACAGTACTCTGATATGAACCTCTAATACTTCTCTCTAAGGAATTAGTGAACATACTTTATCAGCTGTAACACAAGCACATTCTGCAATTGTTTCCTCTGCATGTTTTACCCACTTTCCTTTTATTTGTGAAATAAACTTTTTTTCCTAATAATCCTTTGAAGACAATCTAAGGAACATAAAAACATTTTAGCCAGTAATGGTTTGTCATATTCATCTATTCCATTTTTTTCATGTACTACAATCTCTGAATTTGAGATGCAATTTACAGTCAATGGTTTCATAGCATTTTGCCATAACAGAGTATGACTGGCAATTTATTTTCTTTAGTGTTTACATAACATAATGGTACATCTTAGAAATAATGGCCTCTTTGTTTTGATGAAACACAGTATTTGATAGCTCAAATATGTATTACATTTTAATTGGCAACTGGTTGTTGGGATATGTTTGTAATACAAATTTTGGCTTTAGGGTTAGTTTCTTTGTTCAGTTTTTAAAAATTGGAATTGCCATTTTGGTATTAATTTGCAAGATGCATTTATATAATAAAGTAAAATCCATTATGCTTCAGATTTTCTCAGTTTATTTTTTCCAAATACTTTTTGAATGGTTGTCATATTTTGACATAAAGTATGTGTTGTTCAATTGTTGTGTGTGTGTTCTGTTTGGTGTTTTTTCCCCTCAGATTTCTAGGCTCTTTTGAATATGTTTTATTTATCTTGGTCTGCTGGTTAGGACTTAGATCTAGAGTATAGGTCAAAGCATTTCCTCTTACTTTGATTTGTTGTTGAGCAAGCAGGCTTAGTCTCTAGTTCCTTAATCTATTCCATGGTGTGGGGCCTCAGGGGTAAAAGTGTTTATTTCCTAACTCAATCATTCAGGGATTTCATGGCTATGGAGAAGAGAGACAACTCGAAGGAACTGCTGTTAGCCATCCTTCAGAGAGGTCACAGAGATCTGGATCAAGCATTCCCTGAAATCAACATTCGATCTTAATTCTGAACATATCAATGTCGATTTCCAGATGCTAGCCCAGCCCACAAGAGGAAGATTGGGCTCCCTGCTAGAACTTCAGTAGTACCCAACCCTTCACTTGCATTCCACTCCTTGTTGCCCAGCAACTATTTACCCTAGAGAAACAGATAATCCAGACTTGATAATACAAGAGGTAAGAGTCAAATTGGTTACATTTTTTCTGAGAATTTTGCATCCAGTGTGTCTGCAATTTTTTTAATGATTCATTTATCTTTAAACAAAGAGAGCCTACTGAACTCAAGGATATAATAAGCATTCATCTCATATTCATTGTTTTTTCCAATATTTAAATGTTTTCATTTTGCTTTCTCATTTATCTCCAGTCCATCTGCTATTTTTTAAAGATGTTGGATGTAGAATTTTTTCATATAACTATATTTTGTTATTCTTATTTTCCCAAACTTTTTCTGAATTGTCCCATACCATATTTTAAAAACAGTCATTAACCTCACTGATTTGTAATTCTTTAATGTGTTAAACTGCTTTTGGAAAATATTATGTTAAGATATCTGCAATGAAGCTTCTTCCTCATTTTATTTTCAGTATGTTCTTGACTGACTTGGTTCCATTATTTGTGTGACTATCTGTGGAATTATTTTGTAAATCAAAAAATTCTCAAATTAATAAAGTGGATGAAAGTTATAAAATAATTTGGGAGAAGTTTTGAAATCTTTCATTTTCCATCCAGTAACTGATATGTGTTTTCTTTCAGTCTGTTTTCATGATTTCCTTTATTAAGCTATTGCTAATATTATTTTTCAATTTTCATTTTATTTATGAGGACTATGACTAAATTCTGAATGTACGCATGTGTGTGTATATATATATATATTTTATATATATATATATATATATATATAGAGAGAGAGAGAGAGAGAGAGAGAGAGAGATACATTTAAAGCTTAGCTCAACTTGGCTAACAGAATGCCTCCCATCCCCCCTCAAAAAATTCTCCTTACACATTTAATGAAGGGAATATGTAGAAAGACTAATGATATGTTCATTTTTATTTTTTAAATTCAGTTTATAGAATAATTTACTAATTCAGATCATTTAGGGATGGTTTTCTTGTCTCAGGTTAAAATATATTCTTACATGCAAATAAAGTTGATTTATCCTTTCTTAAAGTCATATATAATTTTTTATATATTTTTTATAGCTTTATTACAGTTCAGAAAAATCAAGACAGTGAAGAAAAAGGTGTTGATTTATAGTATGTGTGACCATGCACTGAATGTACACGTTTACTATGAATTATACTGTGCTATGTTTAATAGGCATATATATTTTATATTCATGGGTAATCATAAATCAAGAGATGGTCATAATATGGCTATTCCATAAGGAAATAAATATAAACCCCTAATATCATTTTAATGGTATTTATAAATAAAATTTATATTAAATATAAAGTTAATAAAATTTAATATCACTTTAATGTATCACATAAACACATGACTATTTCTTTAACCAAATCTGGATTCATTTTATCCTTCTGCAAGAGAAAAAACTTTGAGTAAAACAAAATTTTCTATTATGGTATAATTAAAGTTGATAAAATTTACACAGTGCCTATAATTAGAGCTCAACTAATCTAAATTATATGTGGATAATCTCTTCTACTGCACCCAGAAAATTGTATGAAGATCATGGTATACTGAGACCATGCTGGGTCCTCTCTTTCACCCATTGTCCATCTCCTGTCCTGATCATGAGACTCCTCTGTTTACCCCATACTGCTTCTGACTTATCTTGCTGTACAGATTTGTTTGTCCATTTGTTTGTTCACGTTCATGATTCATTGACCTCAACCTCATCCCCTCCTTTTTTCTTTTTTTGCTTTGGGTTAGAGTACATCTCTGAGTTTACAGCAAAATTAACTTTTTATCCTGAAAGGGTAGAACTGTAGGTTGTGTCTAAGTGTTTGTATGATTGGGAGACTTAAAGAAGCATAAAAAGGATGCATAATAAAAATGATAGAACAAAAAGAAGCTTTTAAATATTTACCTAAAAAGGAACAGCATCTTCTTAACAAATGCTATCCTAGACCTTCCATCTACAGTATAACTTCTGTTCCCAGAATATCACTCCTGGGGTGGTATAAAGTCCAAGGTGGTGGCTTAGGAAGAATCTGAACCCACCTCTTCCCATGGACACACCAAATACACAACTACGTATGGATCATTTCCCTCTGACAAAGAAAACTAGATGAACTGCTCTCCACAATGAAAAACAAAAGGACCACATCAAGATGGGTAGGAGAGGCAAAGACAAGGTCTGACAAAAAAACCCCACCCCCGGTGCAGCAACACACAATGGTGAGGGAGCTCATGAGACAGGTGCTTCTCCCTGAGGAGTGAGGGGTTGGTGCCCCACATCAGGAACACCAAACCCTGGGATCTGCACCAAAGAGAAGAGCCCAACAAACATCTGGCTTAGAAAACCAGCAGGGCTGACATCCAAGGGTCCCAAAGGGCTATAGGAAACTGAGATTCCTCTGTGAAAGGGCTCACGTGTGGTCTCACTCACCCTGAGACTGAGGGCGGGCAGGGGAGAGGAATGTGGGGAGGACACAAGTTTGAAAAGTGCCTAGACTATATGTGAAGGTGATTCATTTGCTAATCTAAAGGCTTCAGATGGAGAGGCAGGGGACAGTTGAAATGCTCCTTGGAGACAACGGCCTGGTGGTGGCAATATTTTTGTACTCTCCACCTAGCCTGCTACTACTGCAAGGGGGCAAATTCTTAGGCTGCACCATACGCCACCTAGCTAAGACAGCTACAGGAAAGTTGTTGCAGCACTATCCTGCTGTCCTGCTGAAGTTACAGCACTCTGCCACCTCCTGGCTGGGCCTGGAGAGCACAAGCAGTGGAGGCATTCTCCTGCTCCCAGCCTAAAGTTGGAGCACAGGCATAGACAAGGCACTCTCCTACTGCAATGCTGAAGCCAGAATGTGGCTGCTCCCTACACTCTCCAGCTACCTTGATAAACTAAGCGGCCATGCACAATCCACACAGGGACAAACACTTGACTGGCCAGGGTGGCAGCCAGGGGCACTGGCATTCATGACTTCCATGGGACTGTAACAATCGGAAAGACAGCTCCTTCCAGGCCACAACCTAAGCACCACCACTGCACACACAGCTTTCCTTCTGTGAAAATGGCCTATGTACTTAGCCTGGAGTTTCCACCAGAAGGACAGGCTTCATGTTTCCCACACATCTAGAGGCTAAGGAGGCACTGCCAGTGAACATAAGCAGGGAGACACCATCCTTGTACAGCCCACTGAACTCATTACTGCTCAATGAGACTTCAAGAAAGGAACTTATACACTCATCTGGAGCCCCGGTTTCACAAATATCACCCAGGGGATACCTTCAGATCTCTTTGATTCCAGGCCAGCAGGGATTACAACTGTGGGCCCACAGTACTGTATATGTTTGCATACTTTAAAAGTTGCTGCCTGAGGGTTTGCCACCCAATCAGCCTCAAACTAAGTGCTAAATAAGAACCCTCCTCTTGGAATACTGACAGGTCTGGCACACCCTCAACTGTGGGGGTATATCAAAATAAATCAGGCAGTTAGACAATCACAAAGGTTTGAGAGACAACCAAGAATTAAGGCATGGTTGAATAAAAAGGATCATGATCTACACAAGGCCACTCCTTCAGGACTGAGGGAGGTGGCTGCTTTGCCTAATACATAGAAACAAACAGACAGTCAAGCAAAATGAGGAAACAGAGAAATACATTCCAAACAAAAGAAGATAAAACCTCAAAAAAAAAAAGACATCAGTGATATGAAGATAAGTAATCTCCCTGTAAAGAATTCAAATAATGGTAATAAAGATGCTTATCAAACTCAGGAGAAGTACACAGTCAGAATCTCAACAAAGAGATAGAAAATCACAGAGCTGAAGAATACAAAGCTGAAAGATACTCTAAAGGGGTTCAACAGCAGACTGGATCAAACAGAAGGACAGATCAGCAAGCTAGAAGATAAAGCAATGAAACTCACTGAAGCAAACCAGCAAAAAAAAATAAAAGATTAAAAAAAAATGAAGAGAATTTAAGGAACCTCTGGGACAACATCAGTTAGATTAACTTTCACATTATAGGGTTCCCAGAAGAGGAAGAGAGAAAGAAAAGGGCAGAATCTTATTTGAATAAATGAAATTTCCCTAACCCAGGGAAAGAAACAAACACCAGAGTCCTAATTAAGTTTAACTCAAAGAGATCCACACCAAGACACATTATAATTAAAATGTTAAAGGTTAAAGATAAAGAGAGAATCTTAAAAGCAGCAAGAGAGAAAAACAAATTATTATATATACAACAATATGCCAACAAATTGAACAACCTAGAAGAAATGGATAAACTCCTAGATATTTACAATCTTCTAAGACTGAATCATGAAGAAATAGAAAATTTGAATAGATAAATTACCAGTAAGGAGATGGAATCAGTAATCAAAAAACTCCCAACAAACAAAAATCTAAGACCAGATGGCTTTACTGGTGAATTTTACCAAACTTTCAGAGAAGATTTAATATCTATCCTTCTCAAACTTTTCAAAAAAAAAAAAAGTGCAGTGGAAGGAGAGCTTCCAAACTCACTTTATGAGGCCAGCATTATTACCCTCATACCAAAACCAGACAAGAACATCACATAAAAAAAGGAAAGACTATTATAAACCAATATCCCTAGGGAACATATGCAAAAACCCTCAACAAAATTTTAGCAAGCCAAATTCAACAATACATTGAAACATTTTTGACCAGAGAGGTATGATGGCCACAGGCGTTAGTTTCTGCAAAAATCTCCCAGTCAATAATGTGTTAAAGGACCATATATCATGAACAAGAGGGATTTATTCCAGGGATGCAAAAATGGTTCAACATCCACAAATCAATCGTCAATGATATACCACATTAAAAAAATGAAAGATAAAAATCAGATGATCATTTCAACAGACACAGAAAAAGTTTTTGACAATATTCAGCACCGATTTATGATAAAAATTCTCAACAAAGTGGGTATGGAAGGAACATACCTCAACACAATAAAGGCCATATATAACAAACCCACAGTTAGCTCGTATCATACTGAACACTGAAAAGCTGAGAGCTTTTCTTCTAAGATCAGGAACAAGATAAGGATGCACACTCTCCCCACTTTTACTCAACATAGTATTGGAAGTCCTAGTCACAGCAATTAAACAATAAAAAGAAATAAAGGGCATCTAAATTGGAAAAGGAGAAATAAAACTGTCACTATTTGCAGATGATATGAGACTATATACACAAAATCCTAAAAAGACTTCCCCCCAAAACTGTTTGAATAAATGATTTCAATAAAGTCACAGGATACAAAAATTAATATACAAAAATCTGTGGCATTTCTATACATTAATAATGAACTATCAGAAAGAGAAACAAGAAAAACAATCCCATTTACAATCACACCAAAAGAATAAAATACCTCGGAATAAATTTATGCAAGGAACCGAAAGACCTGTACACTGAAATCTATAGAACACTGATACAAGAAATTGCAGGAGACACAAACAAATGTAAAGATACTCCATGCTCATGGATTGGAAGAATTAATATGGTTAAAATGTCCATACTTCCCCAAACAATCTACAGATTCAATTCAATCTCTATCAAAACACCAATGGCATTTTTTCACAGAATGAGAACAAATAACTGTAAAATTTGTATGGAACCACAAAAAAACCCCAAATAGCCAAAACAACGTTGAGAGAGAACAAAGCCGAAGGTACCACTTGCCCTGATTTCAAACTATACTACAAAGCAACAGTAATCAAAACAGCATAGTATTGGCATAAAAACAGAAACATAGATCAATGGAACAGAATAGACAGCCCAGAAATTAACCCACACATATATGGACAACTAATTTATGACAAAGGAAGAATACACAAGGGAGAAAGGACAGTCTCTTTAATAAATTGTGTTGGGAAAACTGGACAGCAACATGCAAATGAATGAAACTGCACCACTACTTTACACCATATACAATAATTAACTCAAAATGAGTAAAGACTTGAATGTAAGACCTGAAACATTGGTGGTAAGCTCCTTCTCATCAAGTTTAGTGATTATTTTGGATCTAACTCCAAAGGCAAAGGAAACAAAAGAAAAAATAAACAAATGGGACTATATCAAACTAAAGTGTTTCTACATAGTGAAGGAAACAATCAACAAAATGAAACGGCAACCTACAGAATGGGAGAAGATATTTGCAAATTATGTATCTGATAAGGTGGTAATATCCAAAGTATATAAAGAACTCATACAACTCACTAACAAAAAAAACAAACAATCAGGTTAAAATATGGGCAGAGGATCTAAATAGACATTTTTCAAATAAGAGAGACAGATGGACCAAAAGGTACATGAAAAGATGCTCAACATTACTAATCATCAGTGAAATGAAAATCCAAACCACAATGAGTGGTCACCTCAAACCTGTCAGAATGGCTATTATCAAAAAGACAAGAAATAACCAGTGTTGGCAAATGTGGAGAAAAGGGAACCTTCGTGCACTGTTGGTAGTAATGTAAATTGATGCAGTCACAATGGCAAACAGTACAGAGGTTCCTCAAAAAATTAAAAATAGAGCTAGTATTTGATTCAGAAATTCTACTACTGGGTACTTAGCTTAAGAAAATGAAAAGATTAATTGGAAAAGATATATGCACCCCTACATTCATTGCAGCATTATAATAGCCAAGATGTGAAAAGAACCCAAGTGCCCATCAGGAGATGAACTGATACAGCAGATGTGGAATACACACGTGCATGCACACACACACACAATGGAATATTACTCAGCCATAAGAAAGAATGAAACCTTGCTATTTGCAACAATATGGATGGACCCTGAAGGGATTAAGCTGAGTGAACTAAATCAGACAGAGAAAGACAAATACTGCATGTCACTTATATATGGAATCTAAAAAACAAAACAAAGCAAAACCCAGACTCCTAGATACAGAGTAGACTGATGGTTACAAGAGAGGAGAGTTGGTAGGAAGTGCGTAGGTTAAAGGGATTAAGAAGTACAAACTTCCAGTTATAAAATAAGTCATGGGGATAATTCAAAAAGAATCACGTACCACAATGTTCATTGTAGCACTATTTACAATAGCCAGGACATGGAAGCAACCTAAGTGTCTGTTGACAGATGACCGTATAAAGATGTGGCACATATATACAATGGACTATTACTCAGCCATAAAAAAAAACCAAAATTGAATTATTTGTAGTGAGGTGGATGGACTTAGAGTCTGTCATACAGAGTGAATTAAGTCAGAAAGAGAAAAACAAATACCGTATGCTAACATATATATATGGAATTTTCTAAAAGTGGTTATGAAGAACTTAGGGGCAGGACAGGAATAAAGATGTAGACGTAGAGGATGGACTTGAGGACACGGGGAGGGGGAAGGGTAAGCTGGGACGAAGTGAGAGAGTAGCATTGACATATATATACTACTAAATGTAAAATAGATAGCTAGTGGGAAGCAGCTGCATAGTGCAGGGAGATCAGCTCAGTGTTTTGTGACCACCTAGAGGGGTGGGATAGGGAGGGTGGGAAGGAGATGCAAGAGGGAGGAGATATGGGGATATATGTATACGTATAGGTGATTCACTTTGTTATAAGCAGAAACTAACACACTATTGTAAAGCAATCATACTCCAATAAAGATGTTAAAAAAATAGTCACCAGAGGAAAATATAATCAACCAAAATTTTAAAATGATTCTAAATTAACTGCTTCTAGTGTGTTAATAGTCTTGCTGTACTTGAGAGGGTGGGGTACAACCTGAGTATACTTTTTAAACTTTTTATAATTTCAAATAGTACTTCTGTTCCTGCTAAAGTTTGCCACATGCTGATAGAAAAAAGCAATAGATGAAAAATCAAGAGCAAATATGTAGCTTTAATTTATTTTTTTACAGTAATCCCAGGCTGTAGGACAAACAGACTAATAATTTTCTTCTTTTAAAGGAAAGAAATTTCTCTTCAAGTTTTCTTCATTTTGTGAATCATGGCTGAGACAAGTTCAGAGGCTTAAAGGATGTATTTCTTTAAATATTTACTGAGGAAAAAGATGTATGTATGATTTCCTTCCCATCATCTAAGTCCCCTGAGGATTCCTATATGGCAAGCTTTTCTACAGAAAGAGTTTCATCCCACCATTAGCTTTTTTTTTTTTTTTTTTTTTTTTTTTTTTTGCGGTACGCGGGCCTCTCACTGTTGCGGCCTCTCCCATTGCAGAGCACAGGCTGCGGACACGCAGGCTCAGCGGCCGTGGCTCACGGGCCTAGCCACTCCGCGGCATGTGGGATCTTCCCGGACTGGAGCACGAACCCATGTCCCCTGCATCGGCAGGCGGACTCTCA
The DNA here is from genome assembly GCF_026419965.1 of Kogia breviceps. NCBI lineage: Eukaryota > Metazoa > Chordata > Mammalia > Artiodactyla > Physeteridae > Kogia > Kogia breviceps. The sequence continues at coordinate 44,023,766 of NC_081317.1, read as the reverse complement.
CCCACTGTGCCACCTGGGAAGCCCCCCACCATTAGATTTTGTAGATAAAAACACATCATGGAAATTTCTGAATGAGAAGGAATACTGCATCACAGGAAGATTGGTGAGACATAAGGGCTAATCCTTAATTCCAAGTATATCATGACATATATGAAAACAGTTTGACTTGACCTTATAGCAAGTGGTTTATTACATATTCCATTACTTTTAAAGCAATAAACAATGTCCATGTTCAAAGTAAGAGGGCAAAAAATAAACCAGCTTTTCTAGACTAAAAAAAAATAAAAAATAAAATAAGTCATGGGGAGGTAATATACTGCATGGAAAATACAGTCAATAATATTGTATAGGGCTTCCCTGGTGGCGCAGTGGTTGAGAATCCGCCTGCCGATGCAGGGGACACGGGTTCGTGCCCCGGTCTGGGAAGATCCCACATGCCGCGGAGCGGCTGGGCCCATGAGCCATGGCCGCTGAGCCTGAGCGTCCGGAGCCTGTGCTCCACAACGGTAGAGGCCACAACAGTGAGGCCCGCATACCACAAAAATAATAATAATAATAATAATAATAATAATAATAATAATAATAATATTGTATAAACATTGCAAGGTGAGAGATGATGACTAGATTTATTTTGTGATGTAAACAAATGTTGGATCACTATGTTGTACACCTAAAACTAATATAACAATAATATAAATGTATGTCAATTATACCTCAATTAAAAAGAAAATAAAGAATATTACTCCTCTCCTAACTCTCCCAACTTTCCTTATTGTCTGTAAATCCTTCAATTATCCCATTTCAAACCAACCTCAATAAAAGGAGGTTCTTCATCACCACCACTTTTGCACATTTAGCCTCTAAAGAGGAATGTTCAACTGCTCAATCTGTTGGGAAAGCAATTGTACACATTTTATCCTAAACACAAAGTTATGAAGCCCTCAGCAAACCAAAAGCTCATGAAGACAACAGTACAGAAAGTGCTAGAAATACCACAGGACACATTTTCGATTCAAGACTTCTTCAAAACTCCCTAAGTGTTCTTCTACTTGTCCATACCACTGCAAAGTAAGGGTCAAGAAATCTTCGGTCCTACTCACCAGTCTGGTTTTTCTTTTCTTTCATGGATCACTTGGCTTTTATATTGTCTCAATTTGTTCACATGTCCCCTCTTACCATTTGTTTCACTTTTCCATTACAGTGATCTCTCTTTCCTCTCTCTTTTACACACTTATTTTTCATAAGCCTGCTTTCATTTTACTAATAGAGAATATTTTTTTCATCTAGAAAAGAGCTACCCTCAGTCAATACAGAAGCCTCCTTTCTGGCAGCACTCACAACCCCTGGTAGAGCAGAGTGGTTCAGAGCACACAGGGTGGCGAGCCAGATATTCTGGGATGAATCCTCCAGCCTGCCACAAACTGTTTTATCTGGCAAATTACTTAAACTCTATGTGTCTCAGTTTCTTCATATTTAAAAAGGAGGTGATAATAGTATCTACTTCACAGTATTGTTGTGAGCATTAAATAAATTATGTATGTTCACATTTGGAACAGTCCCTGGCATGTGACAGTGTCAACTGTTGTCATTATTACCACTGAGAAGGAACACACACCTGGAAACAAACCATCTTTTTCTAGGATCCACTGTGCCTCTGAAACAAAACAACAAACAACAGAGAATTTCTGTTTTACAACACCCCAGAATATAGCCCCATGTCTGGAACCAAACAGGTAAAAGCAAACTGGTCACAATTTGAAAGAACTGTTGAAGGATGCCATAGGGATCAACTGAAAATTTAAAATTCCAGGGCATGCCATCCATTACACATAAGTAACTGCTTCAAACACCAGTTTTGCTACTCAAAGACTGTTTTTCCTCAATGTCCAGGTACTTGATACACAGCTTTTGAATTGTGATATAATTTGTACTGTCCCCAAATCATTTCTGCAAATACTATTTTCTTACTTCCTTAGTGAAAGAAAAGCTTTGAAAACTACTTGCTTCACCTATGGTGTAATTATAGTTCTTACCTACATAAACAAGTTACTTTTATATTGTTATTTTGTTAGTAGTTATTTTTTATTCTCACAAGTTTAGATTCTATCATGGTAATGTTTAATGGGCAAGTAAAAAAATGAATGTTTCGTGCAATCTAAAACTGAAAAATAACACTTTTTTTTTCCTGAATCTGGCTGTGTTTACTGGCAAAGGAGAATTACAACAAAATGGTTTGGCAAGATTTTATCAATCCATGCTGCTAGAATATGTCACACTGGAGAACAAAAGCAGCATGCAGGAAAAACCCCATGAATTAAATACTTTCTTTTTTTTTCTAAATATGCTTGAAGATAAGATGTTTTGCCAAATATTTTAATTGCACCCTGAAATTAAAACACAAATCCAAATTCCAATCCCCATAAGCACTTCTCCCTATCAGTATGAACTGTGCATTGCTACCGAAGTTTCTTATTATTGGGGGTATTTAACCTCATACTCTTTGCCATGACTGGGCAGCTGGGCCTGAAGCAGAGCAGCATCGAATTGATGACATTTTGCAACACAGTAAACTTTTATAATTAATTGGAGCTACAGTGGATGGGGCAGATGCTGAGACCCTTTTGCTCCACAGACATATTTCCATAGCTATGCATCATTAGTCAAGCATGCATGTTTGGATACTCATCCACAACACACAAGCACAATTTGTGCACCTGCATCCTCCAATCTGTCTCACATGTGCTAACTGACTGGTTCAATGAAAAAATTATTCCCAATTTCAAGGTTAATGAAGGAAGCGTAAGAACTGACATTCACCTTATCAAAGCAAAAATTCCAATGATGCAGACACAGATTGCAGTATAGGTACATATGTAGTTATAGATTTCATATGTGAACACATTATGTAGAAATAATTTTTATGAATCTTCTAAATCAAAGATATAGGTATATAGAAATATGTAATATATGTATATGCAAATATATAGGTCTGACATAGAAGACCTTTAATGAAATACTGGATAAAAATCACAGTATAGTTTGATACTATACTCATTAGTGTGTATGTTTCAACAGGGTAATACATTATAGTTTGTTTTCAAATGCTCAATCATTTTAGAGAACTAAGATGACTTAAGAACTAACTAGGCTCATATAACTATCCTTGTTAAACTATTCAATATATTCCATTTGGAGACATTTTTGTGAAGAAAAATGTTTATTTATAAAATTATTTTAAGTGAATAATTGAGACTGATTGGAAATCATTTCCATGCATTTCCCTTAAATATGAATCAACAATTTTCATGATCCCAGGGCTCCCAGTTAAATTTGAATAATTAGAAAAAGTATCAAGTTTTGCCTAGTACAGTTACTCAAGAAACAATTATATTCAGTAACAATGATGATAAAAATGATAACATTTATTTAGTGCTTAGTAATTGTTAGTCACTACTCTTAGTGCTTTTAAATGTATTAATGCTTGTAATTGTCCCAACAATCCTATAAAATAATTATTTCTCCCACTTTACAGTTGAAGAAACTGAGGAACAGAGAGTTTAGATAATCTGGCCAAGATCCAATAGCAACTAATGAGTGTTTGGACCCAATCGGTTTGGCTACCAGCTCTCCAGCACTTTGCCTTGCTGCTCCTTGTGTGGAGAAGAAAGAACAATCAAGGGTTTTTATCCAATGACTGTTGATTTTCAGCACAGCAGTGTATTTCAGAAATACTTATCTAAATTTTAGTTTCCATAATTTATAAAATGGGTATATTATTATTAATATTGTTACAGAGTCCGAGCTCACTCTGCTCGCCGCACAAAAGGCCAGTGAGTCAGAGATGAGGTGTTGAGGCAAGGAATACGACTTTATTCGGAAAGCTGGCAGGCTGAGAAGATGGCAGACTAAAGTCTCAAAATAACCATCTTATCGGGGTTTGGATGCCACTTTCTTTTATAGCACAGAGAGGGGGAGGAGATGAGGAAGTAAAGTAAAAAGGCCATAAGTTTTGCAAATATTACCTGAAATGGCCAATCTCAGGGAGGGGATGTGTTAATTTCTTCTTTCTTGTAGCCATCCACACATGTGGACAGGTTCCGGATGTTTCCCTGAACAAAGGCACTTTGGTTCAACATTCAGGCAGAGGGGCAGGGTTCCCAAAGGCAGGCCATTATGTATAGAGAGTATCCTTTTAGTGAACAAAAGCAGCCGAAAGCAAAGGTTAAAGTAAAAGAAACAGATCCAACATGTAGTCAGATTTGGCTCTTCCCTGTTACAATATCAGAAGGATAAGACAGAGTTTGAATGAGATGATCTATATGAAAAGTTATTTGTAAAATCTTGTTTCTTTTGTTATAAGTATTTTCAATAATAAGAAAAAAAGGAAAGGACATCTCAGTTTCTTTTAAGACAGAGCACATGCATGCACACACGTGCACACATACTCTTTATAGGAAACCTACTTAAATAATTTATCCTAATTTCTTAATTCCATTTTCTTTTAGCCTTCCCCCATGACATGCAGTATTATTTTTCAAAAAAAATCACTAGCTACATAATCTCTGTATAACTACTCTTTATTTAAACATCAGCGTCTTTTAGAAAATGCAAGTCTTTTAAAAATATGTGATCAACAACACTGTAAATAAATCTTAGTCCACGTTTTATGAAATCTTCAAAATACATTTCTAGATGAGTAATTACTACATCTAATGCCATAAAACTGCTTGTAACTCTTGATATGTATCACAAAATTACCTCCAAAAAAAGAACGCTTAAATTTATAACAGTGTGTGAAAGTTTTCTTCACCACTAATAATATATTTCAAAGATTTTTTGCTAATTCAGAAGATAAAAAAATATGCAATCCGTACTTTAATTCACATTTCTTTCATGCCTACTGAGGGTGTACATATTTTCCCACATTCTTAGCTATTTGCATTTCATTTTCCGTGAGTGTCTATTTGTGCCCATTTATTTGTGATGCCAAAGTGATTTGTAAGTGTATTTTTATGCTAAAGATAGCAACCATTTGTTGTATGTGTTATATTTTTTCTTCGTGGGTTGTCTTTTCATTTGTTTATGATTTAAAATGCCTTATGTTTTATCATAAAAGTAATACATCTACCTTGTAGAATTGTCAAACATCACTAAATAATATAAAGGTAAAAATGAAATAGGTCAATACCTATTTTCTTCCATGTTATTTCTGGGAAAACATAAAATTAATCCAAAATCACAAATCAAATTCAGCATTTAAAGTAGAAAAAAAAGCTACCTATATGTTTTTATTTTTTATTTTTAAAAGCTGATTACTTTTAAACCATTTTTTTTTCATATAGAAGTATTACATGTTCCTTTTTTGGAAATTTAGAAAAAAATACCAAAACATATAAAGAAAAAAATTAATTTCACCCATAATCATGACACTCAAAAGTAATCCTGCTCACATCTGAGTATCTCCTTCCACTTGTTTTATTTGTGCATACTTATATATGCAAACAAACTACTCAATGTATACACACCTACACAAACATTATACTACACAGTTGACTCTTGAATAACATGGGAGGTTAGGGGCTCCAAACTCATTGCTGTCAAAAAACCACACCGGCCCTCTCAATACTTTAGTTCCTTCCTATCCTTAACTCCATTTCTTTGGATTCAACCAGCCATGGATTGTGTAGGAGATTCTATATAGGGAGCTGAACAAAGTCCTTTCACTCTAATCTACTTCTGCTCTGTGTATGATCTGGAAAAAGGATGGAAGCAATGCTTCCTTTAACTGAAAATATCCTAAAGCCTCAGAAACAGTATGCGATATGGCAATCCAGTACCAAGGAGGGCAGTTATGTGAAGCACCTACCTACAAATTAAAGCTGAAGTAAGTTGTGATGATACATTACTCTGGTAACACGTACCTCATCATGATAGTTTATTTAGTTTTATTTAATTTTAAATTAGAATGTTTTTGAGGGCGGTTTACTTTGATTTCAACCGAATGAACAATTAGGCAGTATTTTCTAACTACCTTATGAGATATTAAATTGTGTTAAAAATCACATGATTTACAAACTTTAATGTTTAAATTAAATGAACATTTCAGTAAATCTTCATTTATGTTTAAATTTATTTAATGTTCTATTTTATATATGTGCTGAAAATGGAGTCAATAGTCAAGAAAAAACAAGGAATCACCCTTTAATTTCTGTTTCTTTTTGAAGGTCGGAAATATAAGAGGAAAACCATTCTAGCATAAAAAATACTATATATGAATATTCAGAGTCATTATTGAGATATGCTTTAGAAACCATGGCTGATGTACCATACTTCCCTTATCATTTTATTCTAAATGTATTGGATTCTATAGGCAATGCTTCCTTTCTGGATTATTTTTTCTCTTCATGTGAGTATTTACAGCATTTCACTATCCCTTCTCCCTGCTAAATAAACTAATGCTGCTGTGACTACTATTCCTGATTCAGAACGCTTTTCTTCTCACCTTAATCATCAAGATTTGCTTATAAGAATGTTCTGAATTTGGATTCACCATTCTCCCAGTATGGCTTTCCCTTCTTCTTTCAGGTTGATGAGCTATTTAACTGATGAGTAAGTTCTGAAAACTGCTGAACTACAGACTGGCCTTATTCATCCCTCCTCTAATATGCAGTATAGGGATGTCATGGTCATAGGGGTTTTCTTTTTAAAATTGCCACCAGGTGAATGTAAATCCTATGGAAAATGAAATGGAAATGTGTGTGTGTGTGTGTGTGTGTAAAGTCATAAATCTTAATAAATTTTGACCCCTCAATCATAATTCTTAGATTTATGCTAAGAAAAGCTTTCAAAATATATATATTAAAATATTTATTATAGCATTATTTATAATAGTGGAAATGGTAAGTAGCACACATTGTAACATAAATACGTCAGGCATTTAGCCAAATATCAGAACTTGATTAAATAGTTAATGGTTATTTACTTAAAACGGTATTATGAACCTTCCTGTTTCAGATAAGATGATGAATTGACAAGGGCACCTGGATCCCTACCTCAACTAAATATGGAAAAATTATAGAGGTAAACATAGGATAACAGACGTAATAACAAGAATAAGCTCATTCTAATACATCACACCAGCTCAAGTGATTTGTTAACCATTCCACTGGTTTCTCCTTATACCAACAGAGTCCCTTTATGTTTGGCAGGCTTGATCCTCTACCCACCCATGTCCCAAGATTGAGTATATGCCCAAAAGAACTGAGTGCCACTGCTGTCTGGTTTTCTGGAAAATTCTGGTACATCTCTGAAATTTAATCTTTAGTTTCTTTAATCCCCAGTTTTTGTTGGTTTTAAAAAACATGATTTTTAATTTTTCCAGTTGTTTTCGAATTCTTACAATGGAAACAATTCTATGTTGGGAATTCAATATTCTAAATGGAAGCAAAATATCTGGAGACTGAAGGGGAGCCAAACTTGCTGCCCCCAAATGCATCTTGGCATGCAGATTATTTTGAGCTGAAAACAATGAAGGCCCAAAAGACTCAGGAAGAAACTTTGGACTTCCCCCTAATTGCCTAAAAAAATTTAGATAGATGGCCTGTTCCCAGAATAGAGCTATCATCAGAGACATCTGCAAAGAGTATACATGAGGTGCAGTGGGGGTAATTCTAGGCAAGGACTAGAGATCAGAGTCCACTCTGTGTCCCATTGTCTCTCATGGCCCAGCAAACATTTATTTACCAAACCTTTGCTTTTCCATCTTCATGTAAATTTCCTTCCTTCTCTTGGAAGTCCCAAACCACTACCCTCAACATCCTCTTTTGTCTTTAGCTGAAAATGGTATTCGGGGTGAGTTTTTCAGCCATTTTGGCAAGTTACTCAATTTTCCTGGGTCTCTCCCAGGTATACATGTTACTAAACTTTGATTTGCTCCTGTTAATCTGTCTCATGTCAATTTAATTCTTAGGCCAGAAAAACCTGGAATGGTAGAGGAAAATGTCTTCCTCCCCAACAAGGAGCTTTAATTCATTATAATAGTAATAACTGCTAGTGAATTTTGACTACTGCCATCTGGCAAGTTCTACACTAATCACTTTAAACACAATATCTCAATTAATGCTTAAAAACAGGTAATTTTAAAGCATTAATTGAGATAATCAAGGAAGAAGAGAATAATAGGTGTTAATAACTTTATAAATATCACATAACTAGAAAGGTATGCCACAACTTGAGCTTTGAAACCAGATAGAATTTGCTCCAAAGAAAAAACATGATACTGGCTTTACTTTTTGTAGACAACATGTAATATAGTGTTATCAGCCTGGAACCCATCAGAAAGTTATATGTATAGAATTAACAGGGGCTTGAGGAGGTAGAGCTGCTGCTTAGTGTTTATGTAGATACACATGGACTGCATCCTGGCACATCTGAGATGAAAGAACCATTTGTCTTAAGCTATTGGTGATGCTGAAAGTATCCTCAGTATGCTGACCAACGTTATATTCACTGAATCAGAAAGTGGGAGGAATCAACCTTACATGTTACAGGCTTTTCTCTCCTGTAGCTAGACAGGACAGGGATAGGCAGGAATGGACAAAAGAAAATTAACAACTAATTCTAGCATTCTATAGATGATTATTAATTTGGGAGCATTACTGAAGTATACTGATTTACATTTTAGAGCTAAGTATCAGAACAGTAGAAAAAAATTCCACTGGACCTGAAGAGAATTGGAGAAATTGAGGAACAGATTGAATTTTGATAAAATTACAGTAGATATAAGCATCTTTTGTGTAAAATTGATCCAATCCAAACAACTGTGTTTTTAGTATTAGCATGAAATAATGTAATAATCTGAATGAGAGGGCTCTTAAAAGAAAAAAAAAAAAGTACCCCAAGAGGAATAAAACTCTAAGAAGTAAAACAGAAACTGAAATACTCTTCTCTGAATCAATATTTTACAGTGGGAGAATGATACTTCCACAAAGTGACATTCAGATTTTCAAACTAAAATGTAGATCTTTATCTTTCTGGCATTCATTTCTTCTTCTCTGAGCCAACACTCATATATGAAACATATGTTAGAAATGGAAATGATCATTTTGGCAATATCTACAATATCCTGAAGCTTTAGCCAACTTGTATCAGTTTTAGTTGTTTTTCTCACATTGGTGTAAATTATCCAGGAGGGAGAGAATATTCCTTCAAAATTTGAAGAAGTTTGCTTTTAATCTAAGAAAACTTCCACATACTTGTTTTTCTATATGCTTGATTTAAATGACATTACATTTAAACATTCTCATTTTTATTATAAAACAACTCCAAATAAAGTCTTCCTTAATTTTCTGTTAATAATTACTTGGTGTGACAGACCAATATATCAACATTATACACTAAAAATTATACACGATGACTTGACCACTATATCATTAAATTCTCTGCTATCCAGCCTTCTACTCCACTATCTCTGGTTCAATAATCTCTAGATATCTCCAGATATATTCCCTCATTCCTACCACAACATATAAGTTATGTATACTTAATCAACTTTTTTAATGAGTAAACTATTTCTTAAAATAGCAAGGACTGTATTCTCTACTTTCAAAATATGCTGTAAAGTGATTTGAATTGTTGGTTGGCAGGCAAAGATTAGATATGGTGCCATATCTCATGCAAGGCAAGCACTGATTTGTGAGCTAGTATCTCAGTGAGGTTCTTGTAATCTCTAAACCAGGGATGCTCATCTCATCTAAACAGAGGAGGAAACTGCAACCTATGGCTGCAAAGCCCAGGAGAAATTGGGGTTTAAAGTTCTTCAAGCATTACTACCAAAATATCTACATTCCAAGTTACAAGGCCACAGTTTTTCTTTATCTACAGCACTAAATTTGGCCCAGAAGACCTATAGAAACCAAGCCTTCCATCTCTTTTGTGTGGTCTGGTTGTACGCTACGCTTACAACTGCTAACTGGGCCAGATTTTCATCAAAGACTTCCCTGCAGTTGCAGAAATAAGGTGCTCTTTATACACTGCCTTGGAGGTTTTCTGATTTTCACCAGGTGCCTTGAGCTAACAGTTAACTAGTATGATACACTGGCCATTTTCTTATTTTTCAAGGCTACTAAGACTACTGACAAAAGCCAACTAATCCCACAGTCCTTAAAAATATCACTGCCCAATAATGCTTAAGTGGTCACCACCATTACAGGAACCAGAGTTTCAAACTTTGCGTGCACAGGATTCCAATCTACCACAAATGATTCTTACGTTTTACAACTTTACTGAGATTTTTGATATTGCCATAAGTCAGGGACTGTCCCCTTCCCACTTTTCAGCTGCAGCGTCCTTATGACTTACATTGAAAGATCCAGATCTAGAATCCCATTCTGAGAGGCTGCTTTCTGTGACCATTCTCCTCACTCTGTTAGCCTGGGCTCTCCCTGAAAGGTAAGGCTTAGACAAACGCTTGCATGCAGATTATTTATTCTCTGAACTGATCACCATGAACAAAAATCAGTGGGGACTAAATAGTGAATTGAAGGAAGGAAAGCAAAATCAAAGTGTGTTATGGAGTAGGTTATCATTGTGGGAAAATGGGACATGATTCCTCTCAGGACACTCCGAAGAGCATGTAGATTACACCCTGGAATTTTAATCCTGAGACAATAAAGAGGAAGATATTTTATCCACTAGTTTTCATATCTCATAATCAAGTCTTACTCTTGAAAATTCCAAGTTTGTGAATATGTCAAAATGACTTGGTGAATTTCCACAACAGTTATCATGGCAGCAAAACCCATAAAATCTCCAGTGTGGGAGAAAGATGAAGTCCAACTGAAATGAGATGGATGGCAGGTCACATCTGCATAAAGCTGGTTGCTACATCAATTGCTGAAGCAAAAACAAACAAACAAAAATGGTCTAAGGAGACTCAAGACAGTGTACAAGAGGTATACATTTTCTACCCCATAAATCTATGAAGAGATTCAGGGCCTAAATTAAAATGATCTCACCTGCTTTGTCATCTATAACCTTAGTACCTTTTAATTTTCAATCATCTGTTATGAAACATCATCTTTTCCTCTCTGGGTCAGTAACCAGATTCTTCAATTTGTTAATGCCAGTAAACTATCTTATCCTTTGGGACCAAGAAAACTGCAACTTCGTTAGATGATCCAGAGTCAATGTAGGAAGAGAATAATATCTCTTTCAAATTTCAATGCTATAGAATTCTTCTTTCCGAAGCAATTTCTTCACTCAACAGTATCAACATTGAATGTGGCCTTGGAATCCATCTTCTGTCCTCTTCGAATGTTACTTTCATCCTGTCTGGGATTGCTTCATCTATTCACACACCAGTGCCTACAGAGGGTTTTCTCAAGACTTCAGGTATGTATAAGCTAACGATGATATCAACCTGGTTATTGAACACATAATTAATTGCTCTCAAAAGCAAAGGCATTAAACTTCACTTCCAATTTTCATTAACTGCAACACTTTCCTTATTGACAGTATTTCCTACAGTTTCTTAGCTTTCTCTTAATTACTCCCTAGGAATATAGTCTTTGTGTTATTTCCTAGGAATTCATGTTCGTGAATGTGTCCACTTTAAAATAGTAGCTTTTAAAAAATAAAAAAATAAAACAGTAGGGCTTCCCTGGTGGCGCGGTGGTTGAGGATCCGCCTGCTGATGCAGGAGACACGGGTTCGTGCCCTGGTCCGGGAAGATCCCACATGCCGCGGAGCGACTAAGCCCGTGAGCCATGGCCGCTGGGCCTGTGCGTCCGGAGCCTGTGCTCCGCAACGGGAGAGGCCACAACAGTGAGAGGCCCGCATACCGCAAAAAAAAAAAAAAAAAATAAAACAGTAGCTTTAAGTTGCATTGCCTACTCATCTCCACTTTTCTGTTAATAATAATTAGCCTGTTATTCCTGCTTCTTAAACTCAACTAAAAAAATAAACACCTTCTATTTTCCAGGTACTCTGTCAAGAGCCAGGAATAATAAATATACTACACCCAGCCTCTTCCTTGGAGGATACTACCATTGAATTAGGAGAAGTACATATACTTGAAAATGAAACCATAATGTGAGAAAGGGTACAGGGTATGATGTTATTACGCTTAAAAACATCAAATTCTGTATTTAAATTGGTACATAGTAATTTTAAAACTCTATATAAGCATTTTTAATGAATAATACTTTTTAATGAAAATAAAATCATTCATACAATATTTTAAGGCAACAGATGGAAGAAAAACTATTTCTTTACACCAAGGGTCCAGTATTGTTTTAGATGCTTGTCACACACTATGATATTTCATTCTTATGTGAGAATACCAAACTATCAAGTATAAAATTATGCATCTTGTCTTATAGATAAAGTAACAGAAGTCAATATCAGATTTTTCAAGGCCACACAACTATTATGTGGCATCTCAGATTTTTTTTTAACAGTATCACATTTCCAACTAAACAATGACTAAACAATCTACTACTTTTCTAGTTTTAACTTTCTACTGTCAACTACTGGAAACCTTAATTGTATTTGTATTCTGCCATGATTACTATTTTTGCTACTTCTACAAACACTTCTTTGTTGGCTTCTATTGTTCTTCTACCACTGCCATTAATTATATTATTACTGCTCTTACTACCACTATGAACACTACCACCACCACAAAACAAGCAACCACAGCTATTTATTGAGCACTCAGTGAATTTCAGGCAGATCCTAAGTGTTTATACACATCTACTATCGACAGGATACCGTTGTGCAAAGTACATACTAATAAACATGAGTCAAACAGACCTAGGTTTGAATCCAGCTGTGCTGTGTTTTTTGCCTTTGTATTACTTGAAAATGATTTATAAAGTTATATAAGAAAATTTGTTTATAAAAAATGTGTATCATCTTTTCATTCAGAAATATTAATGTTAACATTCTCATGTATTTATTTTTTTCCTAGTTTGTATTTAAAAATGGGACCATGCTGTACATATGTAAAGAAAATTCTTGTATTTGTGCATTCTCAGGATAAATTCTTGGAAGTGTAAATATTGGATCAATGTTTATAGAAATGTAAGAGATTCCTTTTAATATTTCCAAATTGCCTTCTACTAAGATTTTACCTAAATTTATTTCTTAGTAATGCTTTTTCCTTCTATTCTTGCCTACATTATCATCTGTTTCATATGTTATTAATTAATAAAACTGTATTTTGTGTTTGTTTGATTTAGCATTTCTTCAAATATTAGTTTGAATATGTTTTAGTAACTGTTGGTAGTTTGAATTTCTTTGAAAAATTTGTTTTCATATTTTGTCCACTGTTATCAGTGTATTATTATTTTCTAATTTTCAAATCTTACTCCTGACTTGTGAAATTATTAGTATCTTTATGACATTAACCCTTATGTTTCTAACACCTTGAAGACACTTATCCTAAATTGTCATTTGAAAGTTGACTATTTTCTTTATTATGAAATTATTTTTCATGTCAGTGTTTCGTTTTCCTTTATGATTTCTTACATAATTTTTATGCACTAATCCCTTGCCTTTTATTTTATTTTAAATTTATGTTAATTTATACATTCTTCTATTTCTCATGAGACTTTATTAATTAAAAAACAATTCTTGGAGCCCTTGGGTTTAATTTTACCTTGGTACATAGTATGAGAATGGAATATAACATTGATTTTTATTTCTTAACTATTCTAAAATGGTAAGGATATTCTTCCTTTCCTGTATGAAGAAAAAGGTCATCTTTATATATAGTAAATAGTGTTATATGGATCTGTATCTACTTCCAAGATTTCTATTATTCTGTCTACTTTTGCAATACAACTAATATATTAATAATTATTTATTATATTTTAATTAGTTTAAACATATGATTGTTATCCCACTCATTACTTTTTAATTTCTTTCAAAATGTTCCTAGATGTTAATATTGAAAATTACATGAAAACTATTCATGAATGTGGCCATCACCAATTTATTAGTCTTCCTCCTCCAATTTAATGAGATTTGAGTTCCTCTGAGGACAGATCACTAATTAACCCTGTAACCGTGGGCAATTTATAAAACCTTTCTGATTTTTTTTCAACTGGGGGAAATATGTTGAGTATTTCTTTCATGGAGTTGATGAGAATACTAAATGAGATAAAACATGGAAGTACTTCAATTACTGCTTGGGATAAACTTGGAGTTCAGTAACTATCACCTCTTTTAAAATTACAGTGATAATGAGAGTCCAGCCTTCACATGCTAGACTTCAATTATTGCTTGGGATAAGCTTGGAGTTCAGTAACTATCACCTCTTTTAAAATTACAGTGATAATGAGGAGAGTCCAGCCTGCACATGCTAGCAAAGCCCATTACCTTTAAGGCAACTTTCTTTTTCATCTCCCTTGCCGACAAACGCGCAATGACCATTTCAAGGCTTCTCGCTTCTCAAAGACTTAAAACTGGCACCACCCAATGAATTAAATTTAAACTTATTCATTATTTTCTCCAGCTAATCAGGTCTGTCCCTACGCCAAGACTGGGTCCACTTGTTTTCCTTTCTAGTGGGAAAAGACTGAAGCCTTTCTTTCAGCATTCATCAAACCCTACCCAGATTCTAACTGATTCCCACCACCAGAACTCCCATAAGTACAGTAGCCCTTTATTCTGATTTTCTGCATTTGTTTTTTATAGTTTTCTTAGACAGATTTAATGCTTATGTACATATTGTTTCCCATTAGTCACTGAATTATGTCTGTTATTTCTATAAACTTATTACGTCTTTGAGAGGAAATAAAAGAAAATCTCATGACTGCTTATCATAGAATACACATATTATTCAATAGATAATAATGTTGATATAAACACATTTCAATCCATGAAAGATGGAGGGACTGTGCTGGCTCTAAGAGATTATTGGTAGAAAACTAAGATGAGCTAATTTGTCCCTTCTTTTATCATGCTTCCTCACTATCTCATAATTTCCAAAGATTATTATAGGCCACTAATTGTTTTAATTTAAAATATAAACATTAATTCATGGATTGCAGTTTCCATGGGAAAGCAAAGACACAAGAAGCAAATAGTAAAAGTAAACGATTTAATTATAGCCGACTTACTTAAATTTAAATGATAACTCTCAAAATTGATTTGTATTGGATATCCCACGCTCAACATGATGTACCTAAACATTATCTGTTATTTAAAAAAGGTTTCTGGCACATAAAGGTAGTCCAGTGAGGCAGTGAAGAAATTAACAAAATAATTCAAAGAGAAATCCAAGAGAATATATGTTATAAAGAGTATCACATTAATATCTCTTTTTTCACATTATTCGTTCTGTTCTAGTCATTGAAATAAAAGAAAAATAACTATTCAACCCACAGAAAGAACATTTACATTCCTTATGCTCTGCATTAGTAGTGTCATGTTTCATCATTATTGCCCTTGACCATGGATGTGAAATTAGATGAATCTTATTGTGCTTACAAGTGATAGAGAGTTATGTCTGCAAATATTATTTTATTAGGAAAAGAATAAAGAAAGAAAAAAAATGAAGTGTCCTGTGAAGGTCACTATTTACACAGATGTATTCATTTGCAAGAACATACATAACAAATCTGTTCCTTTATGTATTAACAAAGTAATTTTGTGGTTGAATAAGTTTATGTAATTAGCTATCATGTTTTAGCATAATAGTGCCTTTATCCATAGTTGGTGAGTGATATTTAAACTGGGAACCCTGATATGTAGCCTGTGAATAACATAGTAGCAAGTGTTTCTTAATAAAGGTAAAATGTGTGTATAGCACACTGTCTTACAAGGCACTTTCATGTGCATTATTGAATTTAATCTTCAGAATAATTAAGACGGTTACTTAGGGTGGGAGTTTAATTTCTAGTGAACAGGTGTAGAAAATGAAGCACAGGAATATTAAAGACATCTTTCAGGCTTCCCTGGTGGTGCAGTGGTTGGGAGTCCGCCTGCCAATGCAGGGGACACGGGTTCGAGCCCCGGTCGGGGAGGATCCCACATGCCGCGGAGCGACTAAGCCCGTGCGCCAAAACTGCTAAGACTGTGCTCTAGAGCCTGTGCTACGCAACAAGAAAAGCCACCGCAATGAGAAGCCCGCGCACCGCAGCGAAGAGTAGCACCCGCTCGCGGCAACTAGACAAAGCCCACAGGCAGCCAAAAATAAAATAAATAAATTTAAAAAAAAAAAAAAAAGACATCTTTCCCCAAAGTCACTTGCAACAAAGCTAAAACTAAAGCATACTTCTCCTGGTTCCTAATTGTATTGTTATTTCCCTTACAATTATAATCCTCATTTTTCCTTTTCATTTTGGGAAAATGTTAATAAGGCCTATATGTTAGGCCTATTAACATATAATCAGGGAATAGGGCTTTGATTTATTTTCTGCTTCAGAATTGGAATGAATATCCCTCCCCCAGCTTTCTAGATCCTTATTCTGACTTTTAAACTGTCCACTGTTTTAAGTTCTATCCAACATTATTGGCTCATATTGACCCCATTCACTAACAGTTCCTAGTTAAGATAAATTTTGATATCCCTGATAATTTACAGTATATTGGGATTTAAACCTAACACATCTGATTTTAATTTTCTGCTTTGCTCTTAAACAATCATATGGCAAGGAATGTCTCTTGCCATATTTTTTGTCAATATATTCTATTCCAGTATATTGTGTTTATAAAAACTCTCCCACATAGAGTGATGGGGATACATTCTACAATAAGATTTTTTTTTTCTAACTGGCACATGAACCTGTAATTAGTTGATAAAATTGTCGTGAATTGAAAGTATTAATTCATGAAGAAGATTTTATTTTAAAAACAGCAAAATCATTGCTATTTTTTGACATCATCTCATTTCTTATAAACAGTACTAATGTTTAACCATAAAAGTTAAATTAGTTCCATTACTATCATAATAATACTATAATTCCTATTATGTTAAAAACTTTAGCATGTTTCTGTTATCAAGAAATGAATGATAAGTAGATAAGACTAATACTTTTAACTGAAACATAAATAAGTATAAGTGGCCAAAATTATAAGACATGAGGCATGTCAAAGAACAACAAATTGTCCAAAAGAGAGTGATGTTCAGCGAGCCTGGTTATTTTTGTTGTTTTAATTTAACTTTATTTGGTTATTGATTTTTGCACCCAATAATTTTTTGGGTTACTTTAATTTTAAGCAATTAATCAAAAAATATAGTAACAGCCCTGAATATTAAAAGTATGACCATTTTCAAAGTTTAAGAATATTATTTATTTATGTATGCTCAAATTAAGAACATGCCATCCACTTTTTATTCAATGTATGGAATTATACTATATTTATCCTTTAAAACAAATTAGAATCCATCTAGGAAAACATTAGCCTAGCCTTGAATATATCATGGCCTTGAATGACATGAGGTATGAAAAACTTTTGCTACTAAATGTAGTAGATTCACAATGAGTTGGTGTTTTTACTAAATGGTCTTTGAAAATGGTTCAGATATGCAAAAATACGTTTCAAATAATTAAGTGGCCCACTCTTCAAATAATTAAGTAGCCCACTGTGAACGTCTACCCCCTGGGCTGATCCTGACACCAGTGACTATTTAGGATCCAGAAGAAGGCAGATGGTATGCTAAAATGCTTAACTGAGGAAAGTTTAAGGAAGAGATTATTTACAGATGTGCTTGTTAAGCACAGGGATGTTAAATACTCAAGACTAAAAGCAAGACATCATAACCAACCTAGCCTGACAGAGCAAGGGCAAAGGACAGTGCTGTCAGAGCATGAAAACCCCTTGAAGCCTAGAATAGAAGCCATTTAATAGGTGGTGGAACCATAGAACACAACAACGCCAATGGGGCAAATAACCATCCTAATTTCTTGTTCCACAATCACTTCTAATTTGTACTTAAGTATATTGTTAGCAAAATCCAACCAGATACTTAAATACAAGAACTACAGAGTTGCAATCCATAGAAGCAAACTCTTGGCAGTCTAGACAGAACAGAAAAATGCAGAGAATGGTTTAAATGAGATGATACAAAGAGATAATACTAGCTACCAATTAGAAAGTTGAATGTGAAAAGAGAGAGACCAGGAGTCATTGCATTCAAGTATACATTCACTATACACATCTATTTTCTCATCATGCAGAGAAATTTAAATTTATTTCTTCTTTTACCTGGTGCTGGATCTCTTCCACCATCAATAATTGTAAAAAATAAATAAATGAAACCTGTCCATATTTACATCTTTGTATATCAAATATGAATACGTAATTTAATGAAATAAGATTTTCTGGCTCTCATTCTATGTTTTAATTTTACTTAACAACAGTGATTTGTCAGACAATTAGAGTGAATAAAGCCATTGAATAACTACAGTAATTAAAGTATGGTTTTGAATCTAACCACAATAAATTGATAGATAGATAAGGCTTTTTACTGTGTTAAATGTTTTTCCTTGGTACAAACCAAGGTGTATTATTGGTATATTTCTTTGGTATATTATTTTTAACCTATTTGCATAGTTATTTGTCTTAAAAAATCTCAGAGAACATTTTAACTGTATCATTTCTTACCAAGTATAATATTAACTAATTATTATACATTTACATTGTAAGTTTTGTAGTGGAAAAAGATATGATACATAGTGGAAAGCATTTCTAAAAAAAGAAGGAGAGCTGGCTGGCCTCAAAAACATTTCATCTTGGAAAGCTTGATTACCTTGCTGGTCTAGAAACTGTATTTTGTCACAACAAACACCAAGGGATAATGAGACTTTTCTGGCTAAATTCAACATAACTAAATTAACTAATAGGAATTAATTGTTTTCCATCACTAAGAGAAGAGTCATGAGCCTTTTCAGATATGGGAATGCTTATGCCCCCATGAAGTTACATTTTTTTTGATCTGGGGAAATCATTAAGGATGCAGGCATTGCTTATTGTATTAACAGTAGATAGATAGTTAGCGACTGATACTTCATTTGCAACACAAGGAAGTTAACATGACATCTAGGGTTCATTATAAAGGACTTGTCAAGATCATTGTTTTCTTTCACCCAATACAATTTGCTACCCTAATTAATTATTCTTTTTTTTTTCAGTTAATTACTACCTATTATAACAGCAAGGTATTCCCAGACCATTAATAATGGCTGATAGGTTTATATTCAATCAATTTCACTTATAGGAGACAAGCTTTACTCATCTTCTTCTAACCTATCAGGGAATAATATCTCCGTATTATGGACCAACACTCAAACACATTTAGTGCATATAATCTGTGTTTGAGTGTCGGTCTGACACTGGATGCACCATCATAGGCTTTGTTTCTTCATCACCACAATGGCTTGGATAGTACACACTGTCATCCTTGTGTTGAAATTAAGTTAAATGAAGTAGCAGTTATTAAAGTAAACTCAATTTATTTCAGTTTTCTTTCTTATTTAGAATATGCATTTTGAAAATTCTACACAGGAGAAATGATGACTCATGGTTAATATTCTTTAAAGCAAAGCTTGGGTCTGAAGTTAGAACCATGCTATTATCTACTTGGTTTACATCACAGTTTTACTTTCCAAACCAATTTTGCTGTTTTCCACAGGGGAAAAAAAAATCTCGGGCTTGTTTTTGTACCTGATATATCTGCCATTCTTTACTATTTTTCTAAAAATAACAGCAATTTGCATCTTCAGAAAAGCCACAGATTATGGCTTTCCATGATGCAGGACTGCAGCAAAATCTGCTTCTTTTGTGGAAGACTGATTAAAAGTCATTTTTATTTTGATAGCTGATTTCCTCCCTACACAATTTTTAGTTTTGAGACCTTAGGAACTGGTAGAAATCTAGTAATATAATTTAATAATGACAACCTTTGGTAAGTTATTATTGTTTCTCCCTTTCCATCTTTGTACAATAATACAGAAAGAAGCTTTTATAACATTGCCTGGTATGTAACAATAGTTTTGTCTTATGGAGGTAAACTATGACAATCATCACTGTATAAAATAGATTCCTTTCACACATACATACACATACGTAAGCATGAAAATTCATAAATATCATACCAAGTACTACTCATTGAGATCTTAATACACTGTGTCTTCTTTAAAGGTACATTATGAATTCACTAAGGAATTTTATACATCTTTTTATTATAATATGTCTCCATATAGAAAGATAGCGGAAGACCAAAATACAATTATTATGTGAGGAAGCAGAATAAAGCAGTTCTAATTATTTAGTCTTATTTTAACTAGAAGTATTTTTGACCCATCAAATCCATCTTGAGTACTTTTATAAGGCAAAAATGAAAGGTACACAAAGATATGTGCTCATAATTGTTCACTGCAGCCTTGTTTATAACATTAAAAATTAAGAACTAACCAAACAATTCCATAGGAACTTGTTAAATAAGTTATGGTACATCTATCCATTTCATGCTGTAGTCAATAAAAATGCTTCAGAAAAAAATTCATGTTATTGATTTAAAATAACCAGATACACAACCAAGTATCCAGATGTGATCTCTTCTCTCTCTCTGTCTTCCCCCTCTTTCCCTTCTCTCCCCTTTCCTTTCTTTTTCACACACACACACACACACACACACACACACACACACACACACAAATGTATGGAGGCCTATATCAAAATAAGCAAAATAATCAAAATAAGCATGTTTGGAAGAATCTTCAAATAACAATATGAGTAGTTACCTTTAGAGATGCTATTTCAAGTGATTTGCAACTTTTTTTCTGTTCAATTGGAATATTATTTCCTAAACGAGTCCACCCCATTTTGATGATCACAATAAAAAGTATAGTTTTGCTTATTTAGCAAGAGTAGAAAATTCTGCCATTAAAGAGCAACTAAATGGTAACTGAACAGAAAAAATGCAAAAAATGATAGACAATTTGATGTCTTAAAACATAGGAACTAAACTGAAGGAATCCATACAGCTCAGCATGAACTACATTTTAAGTAGAAATGCATACAGAGATCCCCCAAAAGAAAAATATTAAAAATTAACAATTAAACCATGAGGAGGAGAAGATGTAAGTGCAAGAAACCAGAATGCTATTTCAATTTACACTAAAGAAATGAATTAGAGAAGAATCACACTACATAAATGTAATTTCTAATATATATGTTTTAGCCCAGAATTCCAAAAAGGATTAGAGACACCCATATGGAATGGAAAAAGCAAGGAATGTTCTGTGAGAGGAAAATGAGTTATATTTTAATACATTAGAAAATAGCCAATGCAGGTCCTTTTCCGGAGTTGGATGGAGAGCAAAATTCAGAGATAAAATGAAACATTCTGACAGAGGTCATAATACTGCCAAAGTAAAGTCAACATAGATAAACATGGAGTCCATTTATAGAAGGTGATTAACAACAGTGGAAAATATACATTGGGCAACAGTGGAAATGAGGTTGGAAATTTTAAATGGTTTAATTTGAAGAGAAACTTGAAAAACATATCTCAAGCTTAATTTGGTAGACAATAATATCACAGTATCATAGTGTGTTAATGTAATGCTGAATGGAATTTCGGTCATTCACTCCAATTTTGTGGAATTTTTAAGGAGAAAACTGGTGCTATTAAAGTTTTAAATGGTTTGATCATAATGATGGTGTAAATATCTAAGTCAAATCATATTCCCATGAACAGAAACAATAAGATCTTGTAATGATTATTTTGGGAACAGTAATGTCTTTCAGGATTGTATAGAGGAAATATTAGCAGGATTGAATGGAAGTAAAAATGAACTAGAAAGATCAAAAAGCACTTCCAAAGGAATGTGTAAACATAAAAATTGAATGTATTATTTGGAAATGAGAAGAAAGTGTGAGTCTCAAGAATTTTCAAGTTGTGACAAAATTTAGTGAATATAAGAACTGTAAACTGAAGAAAAGCCATCAATGCTAGATTTCCAAACTAGAAGACTTTGATGCAACCAGGCGTTTATTCAAAGCTAAATTGCAGAAAGCAATGACATATTTATCAGAAACTAACCTAGAGGTTAGTTCTTTTAAGGAAGTAATAATGTCAATTTAAGTTAACTCTTCAGAGATATATGGGGGATCAAAATAATTTGATTTTGCACTGTTTCTGAAAAGAGATTCCTTTTTAAAAAAAGTTTAATTCCCAGAAAATCTTGACCCATGCACATCATCAGAAAGAAACTTGGGCTTCAAGGAATGCATTTCCCAATATTTAATATGTTTGTTTCTTGGAATTAGCAATCTTCCTAGGAAAAAAAAAAGATTAAATGAAATGGCAATTATCATGTCATTGGGGACTTTCATTCCAAAATCGAAACCAAAGACCAAACTGGGGTTTTCAAAAGATATAAATCTCTCTCTCTCTCTCACTTATTCCCATCCTTCCTCCCCCCACCCTCCTTCCCCCTCCCTCCTCCCTCCTACTCCCTCTCTCCTTCTTCCTTCCCCTCCTCTCCTTTCTTCTCCCTCATTCCCTTTCTCCTTCCTCTCCCCCTCTCTTATACATACATGCTACTGCCAGGAGTTTGGTAGAAAGTAAATACGTTACACCATGAGTAATATATTGGGTTGACATGTTATAGTTAAGTAATTTACACAATATAACATTAAATTTAAATTGCCAGTATGCTCAGGCTTTACCCCTTTATTTTCTTCTTCATCAATTCTCAATTCATCCTTGCTCCCCTGAACACCCAACACATAATATTATCTATTTTCTTTTATCTACCTTCATCCCTGGGGAAATCAAATACTCTTATTCTGGCTTCTTGAGGTCTTGCCCTCTGTTCAGGCTAACCTACATGTAAATCAGCCCTTGACAATGCATGATGCTGTCTCTTAACAAAATTTCTTGTGACGGGTCTCTCCTCTTTCTGGCTTTATTATATTTTTCATGGTTTATCTTACAACTTCAATAACTGATCTGCTTCTTTTCTCCTTTCTCAGACAAAGATCTATTTAAGAACGACTGCAGTGCCTTCTTTATAGCAGAGTAATGGTAGAGGTATAAGTACGTTTATGGAAGGTACAGGCATTCAAATTATGATGTATAATTTTAAACTTAATAAAAATCAGATGACAAGAAGAAGCAAGAAGGCAATGAATACTCTATCAATGAAATGTACTCAAAGAAATATTCAAATCTTGTAAAAATGAGTGGAACATGTGAATACAGCATTATGACCCAGAATATATACTCATATTTATTAAATTTTCCATTTACTTCTTTCTTATTCATTTTAAAATACACTATTAGTTATATATTTTTACTCTGAAAAAATCATTAATGATAGAAAATTATCACATATTTGGAAATATAAAATAGAAAGTCACAGTGAATTTTATAGGCCCAATAAAAATATCTATGTATAAATATAAAAATTGCAATATAATAAGCCATCAGAAAGGTTAAAAATAAATTAAATTAAGATTCATTTCTCTAATTAGCAGAAAGCCAGAACAAGAAAGTAATGTTTTGACATGTAAAATTGTTACTTTCTATTTGGGAGGTAAAATAAACTTGTGATCAACTATAACTTGATGCATAAAGTACTAATTTTTCTTCCAGAAGTCACCGAAGTAATAGCCATAAATTCTCAATTTTTAAACAGTAATTTTTATCAGTAGACAATATATAGCAACTCATAACTTTTCTAAATCATTGATTAAAATTGGAGACGATGAGTCCAAGGAAAAATTCCTCCTTCCATTTGACAAGAATTGATCATCTATCCATTTTTTCCAAATATAGTCCAAGCAAAACTTTTTAAAATTGTGTATATCTATATTATATACTTCATTGTTTTCAGCCTCTCACCCAAATATAACAGACTTAGAGAGTACTTTGATAAAATATAGAAATGTATCTTTTTGTATATTAATCCTGCTGGAAATCATATCACTATGGCATTACTTATACCTTGTGGCTGAAGTAGTATGGGTACACTAAGCTTTTTAATGGTCAGTCCAATTTCAAGGTATGGCTGATGACTCATTCTGCCAAAAGGGCTGTGGGCAGAGATGTCATGTGTCTGCTCTATGTCAAAGCATTAAAGAGTCAGCATCATGCCTCTAGAGTGTCTTCCCTTGATGCAGCAACTAGCAGAGTGCATACCCCAGATGGTAAAATTATTAGATGTTGGAGCTTTTATCAGACTAGATCCCTGAGTGAGTGTGGAGCAAAGAACCCCTGGAATACAGAGATAAACTTTTATTGTGTTAAGCCACTGAGATTGTGGGATTGTGTGCTATCACCACATATCCTAGCTAACAAATATGTACAGTACTTTAATGTTACTACTTTCTACATACCATGTGCCAGATACTTTTTCATTAATATGTGTTAAGATATGTCTGAAGTATGTATCAATCTTACTCACTTATAGTGTGTCTTATCTAATTATTTGCCTTTATTTTATTTTTAATCATTTAAATTTGTAGAGTCAAAATAACATCCCTACTTTTACTTCTCTATCCTGCCATAACCTAGAAAACAAACGTTTATTATAAGAACATCTATACCAATAAACTTCTGAATCCAAAATAGACATAAAGCTATATGAAAGCAGTTGTCATTTTGCTAAAATTCTTGGGGTTACACTGGGCCAACTTCTAGACAAGAGATGCAGCAGAGTCGATGAGATATTTATAGTGCTAGAGAGTAAGAAAGATAGTTCCATGTGATTTCTTGGAAAGTTTTCTAATGTAGAATGATGTAAAGATCATTTATATTTAGACCACTTGAATTTTTGTAATAGGGACATGTTTTATTTTTAAAATATATATTCTTAATTTCCAGTATTTTGAATAAAATCATGAATAAATTTTATAGAAAAATTGTCACAGAGACAAAAACATTTGAGAGAAAAGATGTGAATAACATCAAACCTATGAAAAATGTTCAACTCATGAGATATAAAATAAATATAAATTAAAACAGCATATTTTACTGTTACTGACAAACACTGGAAAGAATTACAGGAAACAGAGTTGGCATGGTGTGAAGAAATTCACTATTTAAAGATAGCTTTTGGGAATGAAGAGTAGAACAAATTTTCCCTCAATTTATGTCAAAATACAGCAAATAGTTTCCAGAAAATTCTAATTATAATGGAAATAAATGGAAGCAGTTATAAAGTCCATATTAGGAGAGTCAAAAAAAATTAAGAGGAATTCATATGGAATACAAGGCACCCAACTTATAGATGGAGTAGAAATACATTTAAAAGCAAGTAAATTTATTCATTTTAACAAGTATTTGTTCATCCTTTAGTATTTATCCTTTAACTGTGACACAGATGTTCTAGTCACCAAGGATATCATGGTGAACAAACACATCCCTGTTCAAAGGTATAGCATAAATTCAAACAGTAATAAAAGTAATGAAAATGGAAATCGGAAAATGTGATAGAGAATCGTGGGGTGAGGATGAGACTCCGGGAGCGGGGACATGCAGAGTGGATTGTGAGGTGGGGCCTTACTGACAAGGTGCCATTTAACCTGAGATTTAAAAGACAAGAAACAGCCTGACACAGCTGAAGGAAAGTCATCTAGACAAACAAAATGCAGATGTTCCACAATGGATGTGAGCTCAGTGTTCAAAGAACAGAAAGAAAGCAAGGGTCAGAGCCTAGTAGTTCATGGGAAGAGTGATGGTGAACAAATTCAGAGTTAGATGGCCATATCTTTAGGTACTTGTAGGCCATGATAAGGAGAACAGACTTTATTTCAGGTGCTGTGATTAAGAGGCACAGGATTTTTACTAAGGGAAATGATCTAGACTTGTTGACATTTTAGAGATAATTCTGGAAGCTGTGCAGAAAATGGGCTGTAGAGGGAGCTAAAGACAGAAGAGTGCAACCAGTAAAGGAAAGAAGTAGAAGTAGTTTGGGCCAGGACATGTCTGTAAAAATGAAGAAAAGTGAAGTACCTCAAGATATACATGGTTGATGAAGTCTTATGCATGGGATTTGGTGGAAGGGAGGATTCTGCAGGTTTTGAATAGAGCTTCTAGATGGTTTATTTGTTGCAAGGGGGAAGACTAAGAGGAGAATACATTAGAGGTCTCTAGAGGGGAGAAATTATGAGTTCTGTCTTGCTCACTCTGAATACAAAATGGAATTTTTTAAGTAGCCTACTGCATATATAAATTTGGGGCTCAGGGATGAGTCAGAAAATACATTCGGGAGCCCTTTGCACACGAATGGTTTCATCAGCAAAATAACATGAGAACACTACAGGAGACAGTGTAGATAGAGAAGAAGAAGTCTCTTAATCAAGTCCCGCCTTTAAATCTAAGCTTCTTAATATACACCATAAAATCAATCATGTTTTTTCTTTTTTCAGAAAAATATGAAATTGACACTGTTATTTTATTTAATAAGTTGTAGAGAGTCCCACAATTTCACATTTCGTATGAGGACTACTCATCAATATTTCTATTTTTCTTTTCTTAATAAGTAATTCAGAAGTGAACGCTTACTCTGCTTTCTATTAGGGTGGAATAAATCTAATAGAATACTTTTCAGGTTTTATTTTTCAAGCAGTATGCAGCATAAGGCTTTCCTTCTTCCCTAAGACTAAACCGACTAAACACTCCTCCTGTGAGCAAAAATCACCCTATTCTTGATTTCATTTGAAGAATTAGATGATAGCATTCATTTGCATGCAAAGATTATGTGAACTTTTATTGTCAGAACTAATATGATCAGTGGTTATTCTTTATAAATTTCATGTTACTATTGACCACTTTCCTTATGAGAACCCAGACATGTTCAGCACTGATGTCTTTTGAGAAAAAATCATCTTGCTTTGCTGAGGGGAATATAAAACTAATATTTAGAAATGTATGTGGTGGAGTTGTAGTGCCTCAGCCATGGACTCACTTGTCTCATTCATGTGTCTCCCTTGAAATTGTCTCCAAGCTCTGCCTCTCCAGAACACACATATTTTACTTTTTTCTCCTACATTCTGGTTGCATCATTAGGTTGTAATAAGATCCTCTTAAAAAAAAACAGTATATCATTCAAAAACATGTATAAGTGAGGATGTCACCAAGGCAGAATGAATATTAGCTGACACTACAAAGTCAGAAATGGCTTTAGTGTTTAATGTGCTTACTTAGTTTTGATCCTGCTGTTGTTTTTTATTTTTAGTTTTGTTATCTGGCCTAATTTATTAGATCCATTGTCTTTAATGCCTGAGATCTCTAGAGAAGAAAAACAATGGTTTCATTGTAGGGACTGACCTGGGAGCAAGTGACTTCATCTTTTTCCTTGCCATTATTACATTTAAACATGACTTAGTACTTAATACAGAGAAAATAAAATGAAGTTATAGAAAAAGTAAAAGAAACAAAAACATTGCACTGAAATTACACCATTTGATATAACATCCAAAAAAACAAACTCATAGTTCTACGTTTTTACTAAGCATATCAACATGGAGATAAGCAACACTTAATTTTTAAAAAGGCATGAATGATATCCTTATATATAGAACTCTGAGAACATAAACTACTCATTCTCTTTTTCCTTCATATGTTGCAAGGACTTGAACTGTGTTTAATTCTATTTAGGCAGCATGTGGAACTCTAAGCATTGTCAGTTGCCATTAGAAAAAACATAAATATAAACAAACAAGAAATATCATTGACTATCTTATCTAGATGGTAAATTCTAAAATCACTCGCTGTACTCACACATATTGTATACTGGCATTATAATCACATATCTTTAAGAGTAATTTCAAAGTCAGCCAGATCCTTCTTACTTAGAATATAAGCGTTAATTTTTCATGTTATTTTATAATGGACACTAAGACATTCTCTCCTCACTCTAAAGCCTAGTCCTTCTTCTTTAAGGAAGATACCACTGAATGAAGACAGCCATTCCAACCTCTCTCTAAGTTTACATAAAATGAAGGATGAATAACATAAGTAGCCACGTGAATCTCAAGAATGCTGAGTTTCTATTATGACATATGCCCTCTGCAGTGTCTGGATATGATTTGGTACTTCCCTTCCACTCCATTGCCTGGTGGGATTATTGAGGGCAGTCTGAATTGCTCCCTAAGTGTCATGCTATAAATTCCACAATCAATGCACTCATCGGGATGGACACCTGACATTCAATGGTGGAAAGGAGCAATATTAACATTGTGGAGGCTGCTCCTTGAAAGAAAGTTCTGAATAGAGGTGCTTAAATTGTACTTGAGGCATTCCCCTATGATCTCTGGAAGAAAACTGCTTGCTTCTGTCTTATCATGCCTTTCCTATACAGTGGGAAATAGCTGGAGATTGACATTCAAATGATTATGAGATTGTTTAGTAAATTTCAATTTTTATCTAAATTGCAGTGCCTTCTGGAATCTCCCTAATTATAAGTGACCAAGCCATCTCCAAAGACCCCTTAGCATGTTTCAATCACTGCAACTCATACCCAGGAAGGTGACTAATAAAGTGTGGTTCTGTTACTCTCTGGTCTGTCAACACTTGAAACTTCACAAGTTTCTCTTAGAGGATCAACTTGGAACCCCTCTAAAAATCTATTAGCAAATCAGAACATGGAGGTGATTATGTTTTACTGTTAAAAAGTGTCTAAATGATGTTACCAGTGCAAGTGAACTCTTGCTGGCTTATGATAGTGCCTTTTGTGCAAGGCACAGAGCAGATTATAATCTTTCGGGTATCTTCTAGTATTACCTGGGTTTTAATAGACCTTCTGCTTATTGATTTCTCAACCTAAGTAATCATTCTTGAATTAATGTATAATGCTGCTGTGCTAAATAATGGATAGTGTGGAGATTTACTGGGAAAGCTATGACAAGCCAGAGGATGTGGCAAAAAGAGGCTTGGCAGTACAGAAATAAATGTAGTCAGAAGAGGCTGGTGCTGTCAGAATAGGAATATCATATGATTAATTGCTCTTTTATTTCCCCTTGGTATACAGAAAGGCAAGAGGAGATTTAAAAAGGAGTAGAAAATAAAGCAGTTTGTTGAATTTGGCTTCCTCTTATTTATTCATTGGAGTAGAGTGAGCGCAAATGCCTTAGTTTCTGTTATATCTTCACTTACCAAAGGCAGGTGCAAGAACTAATTCTGTTGAAGTTTTATAGAGCAGCATTGTTGTTCCATAATTATAGATTCATTATATGAATGTTACAAGGCTACTCATAAAGCACGTCATTTTTCAATGAATAGCCATCGTGTTGAATGGGTTACTGACAGGATGTTGTAATGCCAAAACTGTTACTACAGTGACCATGAACTGCATCAGAAAACAGTCATAGCATCAAATAAGATGAGGTTTTGTAGTTAAAATATGTGTTGATTTTGTTTTCCATTACTAAGTTGTATTGATATTTTCCATGTGTATGTATTATTATAAAGGCATACTCTAGCTTTATTACATACACATACACACACACACACACACACACCTTGATGGCTTTAACACAGGGAAAGAGAAAAATTACATGTTTTACATTATGTTAAAGTTTTACATAAGTTTTACATTATGTTTTACATAAGTTTTACATTATGTATACATTATCCATAATGTAAAGTTTGTAAAGTTTTACATTATATGAAAAAGTTTTACATTATATGTAAATATGTATATTATATGTACATTATATGTAATATGTATATTACATTATACATTGTTTTACATAAGTTTTATATTATGTTAAAGCATATAATTTCAATATCATCATGAATTTTTCAGACTTAATCTTTATGTAATGATACAATTAATCAAAATTATCTGTACTGAAAGAGCAAATAATTTTTTTTCTATTGTAATTTCATTTCTCAGAAAGTCAATTTGACATTGTAATTCAATTTGTACCAATGTTATAAAGCTTCCAGAAGTCTTCACCAGAGAGATAGGCCTGGTTATATGTGTATTGTGGAGATCAGACAGAAGGATACACATTAAAACCACATATAAGTGGGGATATTTTAGAACGTTTCCTTGCCAAAATAAGAAATTGGTACCTTTGTTCTGATAGGATAGGCAGGGAGGGGATAGAGCTTCATGTATACCTCCTATAGTTACTTTATTTATTTTATTAGTTTGGTTTTTTGGTTTCCCTTCTAACCACCAACTTCTAATATGTGCAAATGTTACCACCTAAACTACCTCCAATTACTTTCTTGTTCACAGAATCATCTTTTAAGCAGATTATAACACAAGAGAAAATGATACAGATCATCTGTTCAGCACAGTGGAGACTATAAACATGGATCATTCTCTCACATTCATCAAAATAGTATACATTTCTGATAAGATATTATTTCTTTCACCCACCTCCTGACAATTCTATGAATTTTTACCTATATATTTAGGAAATAAGCCTTGTGAAATGGTTAATGTCTATTCATAAATTTAAGCAAGAGCACTGGTTTTGAACATTCCCATATAGTATGATTAACTGATTTTCTTCTTATTTAGCTTTAAAAATATGATGGGGTACCCCAAACACTGTAAACTGGGATTTGTTAAAAATATATGTGAATACTTTGTCTTATTCCTACTTGAACCTGTGAGGTGAATGCCGAATAACAGAATTACTTCTATTGAAGGAAGAATACTTAAGTAAAATAAATAAATGTTTATCCAATTTTACTTATCCATTCCAAATCTCATACTGGTCCTTTGGATCCTTTTCCAAACCTAAAATTAATTACTGAAGGAGTGTTTTGTTAAATAATATTGGAAGTTTGTTAGTTTACTAATTTAGGATATAATAGCCAAGGCCTGTATTAGGTTCTGTGGAGGATAGACAACTACACTTTATTATCCACAAAGCAGCCAGATGTTATTTTTAAACATAAATCAGATTATGTCTTTTATCTCCTTAAAGCCCTCTGTTGACTTTTCTTCACGATTGATACAAAATGAGTAAAACAGAGTAAATCAAACTCTATACGAGCCAGTAAACCTGGACCCTAACTCCCCAGTTCATGGGCTACCGCTTTACCTTTAGCTCATTAGGATCCAGCCCTTTTACCATCTTTCTAGTCCCCCACTTTGGGCATTTACATTAACTTTGCCTTTACCAGACATGATCTGCCTACAGAACTTTGCAAGTTAATCTCCATTTGTCTGAAAATTTCAATTTAAATGTCACTTCCTTAGTGAGTTCTTCTCTGAAACACACGTTGCAAGTAACTGTCTATTGTATCACTACTTTATGGATTTTCATGGTACATCTGAGTGTCTGAAAGTATCTATTCCACTTATTTATTTGTTATGCTTTTATTTTTTTCCTCCCACCATTTGGCTATTATCGTAGGCAGAATAATGGCCCTCCAAAAATGTCCACATCCTAAACCTTGGAACCTGGGAATAAGTCACCTAACATGGCAAAAGAAACTTCCCAGATATAATGAAAGTTAAAGATCTTGAGGAAACTATCCTAGATGGACCAGCTAGGCTCAACTTCATCATCTGAAACCCCAAAAATGGAGAACCTTTCCTGGGTGTAGTCAGTCACAGGGAGATGTAACTACTAGAGAAGAAAGGCACAGAAGAATGCAACATTGCTGGCTCTCAAGATGGAGAAAAGGAGCCGTGTGCCAAGAAATGTAGGCGGGCCTCGAGAAGATGAAAAATGCAAGCAAACGTATTATCCCCTACGGCTGTCAGTAAAACATGCATTCCTGCCAACACCTTGATTTAAACCCAGTGACAGTCATGTTGCATGTCTGATCTACAGAATTTTAAGATTTTCTATTTGTGTTGTTTAAAACACCAAAATTGTGGGGATTTGTTATAGCTTCAGTAGAAAACTAATACAACTATAACACCCTTAAGATCAGAAACCTCATCCATGTGTTTTACCCGATGGCAAGAGCCTGGAAGTGTGCCTGGTACCTAGATGGTACTCAATGAATAGTTGTTAAATATGTTAATGTATGTAGAGATTAACCAGAAATAAACTCATCCTTAAATGTATACAACTGATACATTTGTTCTTTTTTAAATACAGTTAACTAATATTTTATTAGGCAATTTCTATTCTCCATTTTTCTCTAGCCATCATATATTAGATGAAACTAATATAATTACTGTACTAAAGGGAGTAAATTTATGCTATAAGTAGCCCCTTTTAGTGCAATGAAAAGCTAATACAGGTTTGTCCCCCCTCCAAGCATTTGCAAAAGTAAATAGAATAATGTAATACACACTATATACTCATCTCCCAGCCTCAACAATGATAAACTTGATCAATCTTGCTTCATCTCATTCCTATCATTTCTCCCTTTTCACATTATTTTGAAGCAAATTAAAACCTCATATAATTCCAACTGCAAATATCTCAGTTTGTATCTTTAAAAGGTAAGGATTCTGAATACTTTAGTGAACATTTTCCAAGGTTACAAGTTGTTTTTGCACTCCTTGATTCTGAGTTAGGCCATCCTTGTGATTTGATTTAGTCAGTGAGGTGTTAGTGTATGGGATGGGATGCACAAGCTTTTGTATGTTTCCTCTGACTATGCTTCCCCTCTGTGAGAACTGCTGTGGTAACATGCCCAGAGTAGCTCACTAGAGGATGTGAGACATGTAGAACAAAGACAAGTCACCCCAGCCATCCAGGCTAAAACCATCCTTGCTCAGCTGCCAGCCAGCTGACCCCAGACTTGTGAGTCCAGCTAAACCTAGCTGAAATCACTCTTCTACAGACTCATGAGCTAAATAAGTGCTTGTTTGAAATCAGTAAGATTTGAGGTTGGGTAACATTATGATGGCAGTAAGTGACACAGGGCTCTATTTTATAAATCAGTGATGGGGGTAGCACATACCCCCAAACTCATTTTCCCTGGGAAGAAGATCCAGGTTTGGAGAGATCAAAATTTTATGAAAGAGGGACAGCCTCATTTAAGAAAAATAATAATAAATTGCTATTTTTTAATGGTAAATTACAAGTATAAAACTAGGTATGAAAGTGAATATACTTTTAGAATGAGAAAATAATTAGCCAAAGCCTTAGAAATATAACTAACTTTCTTCTAAGAATTGTTTAGCAATCCTACCAGAAATGGTTGCATAGAAATCCTTCTTAATTGCACTCTGGTTTTCTCTCTCCACCTAGAAAACTTTACAAACTCCAACTCTCACTGAGGCCCATGTGCATAACCTAAGCTTTAATTCATTAGTTTCACAGTAAATCTGCCTCCCTCTTCATTTTATGATATAATTTATCTAAAAAGAAGGTTTAAGAAAATACTATTAAAATAAGGTAGTGTTATAGCAATTGCTTTTCTGGTGTTCTCCATGGGTGAAAGGAACAAAATTCCTGGGTATATGTAGAATTGTCAGGTTCATGATGGAAGCTATTGCTGTTCATGTTTCAGAAGGGCTGCAGAATACCAAGTAAAATGAAGAGGTTTGTTTTGCTGTTCCGTTAGTCCTGCTTTTCATCTTCTTCCAGACTTCCGAGACTTTTATAAATTTCCCTTATTTAAGGATGAACTCCATTTCAGGGTTGAGTTGTGCTATGATACTACTGAAGACCTGGCAGGGCCACTGCGAGAAACAGCTTATTGGACCTTAACAGTGTACAAATTTTGTATGACATCTATGTAAAAAGGCAATTGTGCCCAATTAAAAAAAATCCTAATGTATGCTTTTTACTGATTGCCTCCCTAATCTCAACTGTGTACATCACTCGAGGTAAGAAGAGTATTCAAAATACAGAAAACACTTCCTGAAAATGCCAAAATCATTAGCTTTATTTGCATCAGTAAAGGAGAATACAAAGCTGAGCCCTTACTGATTATTGATTAGAGTATCAGTGATTTGAAGGTTGTTTTTTTTTTTTTTATCTCCACATCTTTGATTTAACAGCACCTGATCTGTTTCTTTCAACATTTTGCAATGGGTATCAAAATGTGGTACCTAAAATTTGATTATGTAAAAAGAAATTGGACAGTCTTTCCTAGGGAATCCTTTGTTTTAATCTTTATTTTTCCTTGTGCATAATAAAGCAGATACTTCTTAATAAAATAAATGTATTTTAGAAATATGAAACAAAGAACATAAAAGTGCCCAATATTTCAACTCTCACTCCATTCTGTTAACAACTAGAATTGTGTTGAATTTATTAGTGTGTTGAAAACTTTAATGTTCTTTATCATCCTTGACTTTTCTCAATGTATGTGTGTTAAGTAAAATGGGCACTAAAAGTATTCGTAAAATTCTCTTGTAAGTTTTTCAAAGTAGATGAAAATAAGTTATATTTGACATTAAATGAGCCATTTTTGTTGTCCTCGTTCTATTTATTTTAAACGTGTTCTGAGTATGTCTTCTCTTACCTTTGAACCTCACATATTTATAATGACCCCAGGAGTGTAACAGTAAATATGGGTTAATTAATGCTGTGGCTAACAACTGCAGATCTCAGTGGACTTAACTAAGAATGGAGAATTTCTCTTTCATACAACGTATTCACACCAGTTTCAGAGGATTGTTGCTTGGGGCTTCTCAGAGACCTAGGCTGATGGAAGTCCTACCATTCCATAATACACCGTATGTATCAGCCTAGTTTCAAGGTCTGCCATGGGGAAAGGAACAAAGAAAATCCTCTAATGCTTACCTGGCATATCTAAGAGAGTGGGAAGTTCAGTTCTCTCATATGCCAGAAAGGAATGGCAAACCAGGAAAATTGGTGAACGATAGTGATTCACCCCAGGATTTTATTCCCAAGGTTGTGATTCATTATCTTTCCTCTTATCCCCTTCCTGTGAATTAGTCTCAGTTAAACTACTGGATTTGAACCTCTTGTGTATGATTATCTCTATTATATGGAGGTGAAAATCAAATATAAAAATTTAATTAAGGACAAAATCACAGAGCCAGCTAATTATGCTCTCGGCCAATTTTTCCCACACTTGGAAGGTAGGACTCTCATTCACACCACTGTTCCAAAGTAAATAAACATATGCTACCAAACTACATCAATTTTTGCTTTTCCATTCAATAAATCACATGAATAATTGCATTGCTGTATAAACTATATTTCAAAAATTATTTGCACTATTAGATTATGTGGAAAAATGATCTATTGGTAATAAAAAGGGGTATGGTAATATCGAGTTGAAGACTTCAAAATTGAACAATGTTAACAATTATTACATATGTATTACAATTAAAGATGTCTTACAAAAGTTAATCAAAGTTGCTTAATAATACAGTCTTTTCTAGTAGAATTTATCTAGTTTCCTTCTCATAAGTGAATTACACTTTTCTGTTTTTTTTTTTTTTTTTTTTTGCGGTATGCGGGCCTCTCACTGTTGTGGTCTCTCCCGTTGCGGAGCACAGGCTCCGGACGCGCAGGCCTAGCGGCCATGGCTCACGGGCTTAGTTGCTCCGCGCGGCATGTGGGATCTTCCCGGACCAGGGCACGAACCCGTGTCTCCTGCATCGGCAGGCGGATTCTCAACCACTGCGCCACCAGGGAAGCCCCACTTTTCTGTTTTAAGGTTTATGAAATGAATGTTAGGGTAACTGAATGAAGACAGAAAATTTCTGCCTAAAGTCACATAAATCATATAAAGTTTTTTTTTAAAGATAATGACAACCATTCTCTTATATAATTTTGTCGCTGTTGATAAGCTAAGTTCATCATATTTTAACAACTATTTTCTTAAGGATATGGGTTTCAATAATCTGATCAGTCTGGGTCCAGGTAGCAAAAATGTTTTAGGCTCTACCTATAGGAAAACAGAAGCCAAAACAAAACTGTGGGTTCCAAGAATAAAGCAGAGGATTTGGTCACTCGAAAACTTAATTTAAGTATTATTAATCCGTTTTCCATTTTGGTAATGTGTAAATCAGCTCATTTTGTGGTATCAAATTAAAACCAAGACCTTGAAAGAGATGATGTTATTAACACTTGTTCCCTGGACAAGTCCCATTTAGATAATTGCACTGTGCTGCAGAGCTAAATTCTTCCAGTAATTTCATTTTGAAAAATAAAATTAGACAGCAGATCCTGGCACCCTTTTGCAAATTGTACTGTAGTTCCGTAAGTGTACTGTTCAACAGCTGCTATGTTTCACCCTTTAAGTGGTTTTGTTCCCAATTTTCCAAAATAATTCATTTTTGTAAAAATAATACATCTTATTTATATAGAGCACTCCATCTCATGATGTCAATGTCATTTTCATTCAACCCACATAAACAGAGTCAGTATGATACTGAGAATAATTTCACAGATAATGACACACATGCCTAGAAAAGAGAAAGTAAAGGGCACATGGTGAGCTATGGCTCTACTTCTTTTCAAAATCATCTCTTAAAACTTCTCTAGGATGATTGTATTTGCCCACAGTGTTTCTGTTTTTTAGATCTCTACAGAGAATGATAAGGGAGTCACCTATATCTCAGGGCAGATGAAATTAGGAATACAGGATGCATGAAAAATGAAAACAAATAGTGCAGAAGTCCAAGAATATTAACTAGTCTTCTAACACCCCTAATATCCAGGATTAATTTGGTAATTCTAAAAGATGTAAATGACATGCTTTTCAATTTAATGATAAAAAGTAAGTAAAATCCACTTGATGGTGCCAAGGAAACTATGTGGTTATGCAGATAGGTCCAATAATGGGTAGAGGGACAAGGTTGCTAGAACAATGAAGCATGTGCCCTAAATGTGATGTTCATCCTCTTTCCCCTTCAACTCCCTCAAGACACCTTATTTATCCAAATGTTTATCAAAACTAATATCCACTTTAGCAAAGAGAAAAATGACTACAGTAGACTGTGTCATCTCTTTCTCCCTAATTAAGTGTACTTTTGCTCTCTTTCTTTACAACTTTTATGCCTTAATACTTTCCCTTTGCCTATTTAACTGGCTAATACTTCCAAAAGTATGTTCAATAGTAGCAAAACATAGGTTGACCTTTTCTTGGAATTTTGGACAAGTATTTCATAATTTCTATAAAGTAAGATGAGCTTTTGCGCTAACATTTGTATTTTATCATGTAAAAATCAATCTGTTCCTATCTTACTGAGTATTTATTTAAGGAAATAAATTTCAGCTTCTAGTAAGATGATCATATGATTTTTTTTTTCTATCAGATCAATGAAGAAAAGATAAATTAAAAGATTTAATAGTACTGAATTACCCTAGCATTTCTAGAATAAACCCCACTTGGCCATAATGTGTTATAATTTTAATATACTCTTGGATTCTTTTTGATTAAATGACAGCTCAGATTTTTGCTTTGTTCTTCATATAGTTTAAGTAGCATTTGAATAAAAAAATTGTTTTTTAAGTATTTGAGAATCCCCATGTGAAACATTTTGGGCCCAGAACTTTTGTGCAGGAGAGCTATTTTCCCCATTTTTCTACTATGAAATTTTTCTGTTTGAACTTTCTGTCTCTATGAGTATATCTCAGTTTGGGTATATCTTATTTTCCTAAAAAGCTAAGCATTTAATCTAGATTTTAAAATTTATTTGCATACAATTTTACACAGAAGTCTCTTGTGATATTTGGTTAATGTTCGCTCTTTTGATGCCCATTTCTTCTTTTTCATGAATTACTGTGTATATCTGTTTCTCCCCCTTGTTCTGTATAAATGGCTTATTATTTTATTATATGTTTTTTAAAAAATTGCTCAGCTCATCTTCTTTTTGTCAATACTAACATATTAAATTCTGCTTTTGTAATTGTTAAGTTTCCTCCATCTACCTTTTTGATTCAAATTTTTTGAGTCTCTTGAGCTCTCTGTGTTTGACAGGAATTCGTCTATTTTTAAATTCTTATTGCATAAGTATGTCCTTTGATGTTGATAGTAGATTATATTTTTATTGCATTATGTTTAGAGAATATTTATATTATTTTTGTATTTTGAAATTTATGGAGATTTCCTTATGGCTTAATATATTGCCAGTGTTTGTAAATGTTCAATGTGAAGGTGCATTCTTTATTGCTGGGGCTTGGAGTTCACTATGTATCTTTAAGACCTACCTTGCTGATTATGTTGTCACTGTCTTTCATTTCTAACATTCTTTTTCTACTAATTCTGTCTTAGACTGAAAGACATGTACTAAATTCTCCTATAAGTGTTGAGATTTCTTCTGATTCTTCTTGCATCTTATTACTTCCACCTTTATGCAATTATTTCTGTATTACTGGGTACTTGGATATTAACCAATTTCTTCATTGTTAATTTTTGCCTTTAGCATTATAAGGTTTTCTTTATATTAAATACAGTTAAGTCCCCTACATACGAACGACTTCCATTCCAAGAGGACGTTCATAAGTCCAATTTGTTCATAAGTTGAACAACGTTAGCCTAGGTACCCAACTAACACAATTGGCTATCTAGTACTGTACTGTAATAGGTTTATAATACTTTTCACACAAATAATACATAAAAAACAAATACAAAAAATAAAGAAAACATTTTTAATCTTATAGTACAGTACCTTTAAAAGTACAGTAGCACAGTACAACAGCTGGCATACAGTGGCACATTCACACCTTTGAAAGTTCGCAACTTGAAGGTTCGCATGTAGGGGACTTACTGTAATACATTTTTGGCTTGATTTATATCATGCCTGATTAGACTTATGGCCACTATTTATTTTACATGTGCCTTTTATTTTTAACCTTTCTGAATGTCTCTATTTTATGTATGTTGCTTTATATGGGGGAATAGAGATGGTTTCTGCTATAAAGCCTTTCATTATGTTTTTTCTTTATCATTTTTCATTCAGGAAATTTCATATATTCTTTTCTAAAATTTGCTTCCATACATATGACTTCGCTTTTCTATGTGGGGGCTGTACTCAAAAATAAATACTGAGCTCAATACATATTAATTAATTTATGTATTAGTGTAATGAACTAGGAGAGATAATCCCCACCTTAGCAAGCTCATTTTTAAAAATAGGACCTAAAGTCTGCATTTCTCTGATTTAATGCATAACATGTCCTTAGTAAAAGGGGGCAATACACTAAAATTCTGAGGGGCCTGTGTCATGTTTTTCTATTTTACAAATTAAAATTCCAAGTACACTTTCATTTTAAGATTAGTTATTTATAACACATTTGAAAACTACTGCTTAGAGAATCATCTAAATACTGTAAAATGTAAATAATATAGATGCAGTTACATATATTATGTACGTATATACTTATTTATTTATAAATGTGTATGTTTTTAAAAAGTCTGAAATAAAATAGGAACATGCAATAAGTAGCTAAGTGTGATGCAATACAAACTCACCATGAATAATGGAAAACAGAACAGCAAAGATATGACTTAAAACATATTATAAGAAAGCTAAAATCTCCTATCATTTGCCATTTGCTCCACATACGTGATATTATATGTTTTCTCCTCAGAAAGTGACAGAGGTTAATGCCATATTTAAAGCAGAAATACCTGTGAGTGACCAGCTGTATGCATGCACTTATATGCTTACATAACTATGTGCTTGACGTGGTATTTTTCTCCGCCTAAATTCTATAGAGTACTTTAAATCACTTTTCTGGGCTATATTTTACTGCTTCTGTCCACTAAAACAATAAAAGAAGGAGTCAAAGGCTCTCTTGAAGTTGCATTTATATATTCATGCTGCTAATAGCTCCTTGCCCCGTCCCCAGAATATAGATATTGCATCAGCTAGTCTAGATCCTCCCAAAGGTGAATGATGAAAAGCTACACAGACAAACTGCATTCATTCTCACTATACAAAGTACAAATGTCATCTAATTATTGCTTCTATTTAAATTTCTACTGTTCTAAACTAAAAAACAAAAGTATCTTCTTATTCAACCTATTATCTGTAGCAAGGAACTAGCCTTAATGACTAACATATAACATAAAAACCTATGTCTGGAAATATTCATTTTTTACCCGATTCATCATTTTAGCCAACTTATTACTTCAACCAATTTGTTTTAAAATTATTTACATATAGTCATACCTTCCTACATTGCAAGATGGTGAATGAGGAGGAAAATAGATGTTTGCAAAGTGACTAGATCAAAATAGACACTTAAAGCATAGTTCTCCATGTATTTGGAGGCTCAAAACACTTGATAGCATGTTAAAAAAAAAAAAAAGTATAATAAAAAAGTGTAACAAATTGAAATAAACTTCAGGATTAAAAAAAAAAGAAATAAGGTAATACAGCTATAAATTCTTCTAAATTCACTCATAAATTACGCTTAAAATATGAATATAATTTAGCTCTAAAGATATACTTAGATTAATTTGATTTTATGTGCTTAGGAACACAAGATAATTAAGCACTACCTATGTCTCAAAATTTATTCCATTTCTATTACCGGACTCTCATCTGCCATACCTTCTTCCAGTCTTCATCTTTTGTTCTGCATGCCTTTAAACACTACTTCTTGAAACCAAAATAGGATTTTAAATATATACTACAGAACTACTTCACCTTAACCACTTTGAACTAGGTCAATTTGAAGTACTGACTTAAGAGGTAAAAGATTCTAAAACCTATTAATCTCCAAAGTCCCCCAGTGCTTGCTTGTCATTATTCTTTGTATTATCAATTTATATGTAAGTCACACATCTGACGAGCAGATTCTGAAAAGGTTGGCTTGAATCTGATACTCGTGGTCCTCTCTCCTTTCAGGAGAAAAGGAAATTCATTGGAGAAAGTTTTTTGTGTTGCATTATGAGTGGAGAAACAGTTATTTTCCCAAAGGACAGAATAAATAAGTCCAGATCAAATGAATTGAACTGAAAGGGCAAAAAGCTCTCCCCATTTCCACTGTGTCCACTGAGTCACTCTGTCATGTTTGTCGGTTCCTTTTTGCTTTTAACAAAAAGAATCTTTTTGGTGATAAATTGCTCCAATTAGCCAACATATCTGGATAACTGAGCACTAAACTCTTAGACACAGATTTTTATAATTAACAATTTTAATAGGAATATTTTCATTTTAATTGCATGCCTTTTTAAAAAAGAGAAAGCTGAATAGAATATTGCATAATTTACCATATTTTTTCAACAATTATTTTTGCTCACAATATGTCTCAGCACTATTTTGGGCAATGGGTTTAAAGTAGGGATAAGAAATAATCCTTGCCCTTACTGAACTTACATTCTAGTGGGGCATGACCTAGTATGAGGACTGAGATCTCTCATCAAAAGTCACCTATCAGGGCTTCCCTGGTGGCACAGTGGTTGAGAGTCTGCCTGCCGATGCAGGGGACATGGGTTCGAGCCCTGGTCTGGGAAGATCCCACATGCCACGGAGCAACTGGGCCCATGAGCCACAACTACTGAGCCTGCACATCTGGAGCCTGTGCTCCGCAACAAGAGACGCCACGATAATGAGAGGCCTGCACACCGCAATGAAGAATGGCCCCCAATTGCCACAACTGGAGAAAGCCCTTGCACAGAAATGAAGACCCAACACGGCCAAAAATAAATAAATCAATAAATAATAATTAAAAATGAATATCTGCTTAAAAATAAAAAGTCACCTATCAGAGAAAGTTGATCAACTTACATAATTAAGATGTGATACATATATACAATGGAATATTACTCAGCCATAAAAAGAAACAAAATTGGGTCATTTGTAGAGACGTGGATGGACCTAGAGACTGTCATACAGAGTAAAGTAAGTCAGAAAGAGAAAAACAAATTTTGTATGTTAATGCATATATGTGGAACCTGAAAAAATTGGTATAGATGACTTATTTACAAAGCAGAAATAGAGACACAGACATAGAGAACAAGCATATGCATACCAAGGGGGAAAGGGGAGGGTGAGATGAATTGGGAGATTGGGATTGACATATAAACACTACTGATAATATGTATACAATAGATAACTAATGAGAAACTACTGTATAGCACAGGGAACTCCACTCAGTTCTCTGTGGTGACCTAAACGGGAAGGAAATCCAAAAAAGAGGGGATATATGTATACGTATAGCTGATTCACTTTGCTGCACAGTAGAAACTAACACAACATTGTAAAGCAACTTTACTCCAATAAAATTTTTTTAAAACATACATAAATTACTATCACCCTCTAACATCTTATCCTCCTTTATTTTCTTCATGACAATTATCATTTTCTGACATATATCATGTTTTTACATTTATTAATTTATGTATTTAAAGGTTGGATTTCTCAGAAAACAGGCATTTACAGATATTGCATGTGAGCTATTTGGTTAAAACTAAGGTGAAAAGATGGTTCACCCTGAGCCTACAACCCCTGCCTTGTTCTGACTTTATGATGAGTTGAGGAAACAACGTACAAAAACACTTGCCAGTACTCCTAGATTGTACATTCCCAGAAGAGGGAGATATACTATCAAACTAGTTTGTGGGACCTACAGAGCAAATAAGGGCTCAAAAGACTGATCTAAAAAAACAAAAAAAAATATTTCCAGTGTAAGACTGTCCTAGCAGGTGCTTTACATGTGACAGCAAACCAAAGGTCACATATAAGTAGGAGAGGCAGAGTTGTTAGTGGTGAGAGCCCTGGGGCTCTGAGTCAGGTAATGGGAAATACAGAGCTGACAACCACAGACAGGTCTGTAGAGTTTGATGACTGGTGAACCCTCAGAATGTTGAGAGTCATGACCTTCCACACAGAATGTAGTAATTTACATAGAAATTCTAGACCACCTTCCTGCCAGTTATGTACTTGATAAACCTAGCTTCCTGTGTTTTTCTGATGTCCATAGCCATCCATCAACTATGGACCACTCACAGACAACTTTCTGGCTGCCTGCCAACTCTTACTCTTAATGCATCCATCCTCCTAAACAAGTTTACTTTTCTGTTTCAAAGGCCCTGCTGAGAGTGCACAGAGATGAGTTCATCAAGAATCTGGGAAATGCATGTGAGAGAAAGTGGAACATCCAGAACTAGAGGCAGAATACTGAGAGGGGAAGATATAAAAATACAGTAAAAGAAGAGTTCTAACAACAACAAAAAATATACAGTATTTGGTCCACTCCCTCAGTTCATTCTCTGTTGGTCCAAGCACATTAGCAACATCTCTGAAACACAGTATTACAGATAAAGGAGGAAAAAAACAAGAGCTGGGATACTGAAGGGAAATGCAGCTGCTTTCTGAAATCAATGATGGGCTTTTTGTTCTAGCAGTCTCTCCCTCTTTGTGTGCTTCCTGTGCTCATTTATTGCTGAGAATTTAGTGTTTATTACAAATCAAATATCTCCATTTATTCTCTCCTGCTTTTTTTTAATAGTTACCATTTTATTGTTTAATAATAGAATGTAAAACCCAAGTATTCAAAATGATTGGTAATTTATGGTTATTAATATAAAATTTGCCATCTTTGCATGAGTTATATTATATTGAAAGTACTGTAAAGGCCAATATATTTCAATTTAGCAGCTGTTCATAAAATGCTTATATAATATACCATCTGCTTAACTTAACCTTTTAGTGTTAATATTCAAAAATGCAAAAACAGTCTCTTTTCTGAAATGGAACTACCAAAATGGAATGGTTGTACTGACTATATAAAAAATAGTGTATGCATTTTACTTAATAATAGATATATATTAGGCACATTACGTGGGAAAAAACTATCACAGGCACTGGAAACATGGCAGTGAACAAAACAGATGAAAAAATCTGTATTCATAAGACTTATCCTCTAGCTGGGGTGGGGGTGTTAACCAAAAAAAACACCAAAATCACATAAGAAATATAAACAATATAGAATGTGCCAGATGCTCATGAGAAATAATTAGAAAACTAAAGTTGGGGAGAGGAGTCTGGAATTGACGGATAAGAGGAATTTGAGAGATCTCCCCTGAGGAGGAGATAATTTGAGATCTAAAGAAAACGGAGAAAATCACGATGGCATTTTGAAAGAAGAGCTCCTCCGAAGAGCTATGAGCATGTGCAAAAAGTAGGCCAGTGGCTACAGCAGAGTAACAGCGAGGAAAAGTAGCAGGAGAGAAGGTGGAGAAGAAGAGCGGGCCAGATTGTACAGGTTTTTACAGGTCATTTTAGATATTTTGTATTAGAAATATTTTGTCATATCAGCTAGCATTTTCTTTTCTAAGCTAAATGTCTTTTCCAGAGTGAACTAGGATATCAGGGGAGGTATTAACACCTTTGTGTATTAAAATAGTTTTTTTTTCCCACATCAGCTAGCATTTTCTTTCCCAAGAAATATGTTTTTCAAGTTTCTTGAGACCCCACATTTTAAGTAATTCCAGTTTTATATATGGTCTTCTTAATTTATGGTTTCCAAATGGCGCTCTTAAATACTAGTCAAATGGATCAATGTAACTGTCTGGGGGGGGGCAAGTATCACATAAAAGCCAACGCTGTCTTCTTTCCATAAGGACTCATTTCCTTCAGAAAACCCACTATTATGTTCCTATTGCATTATATATACTCTACTTACTGTGAATGGAAGTCTTGACTGAGACTAAGAATGCCCCTTTCATCATCTGAATTGTTCACAAATCATCTTACATTCGCTTGACATAGGAGAAAAGGCCCAACATACTCCTAAAACGTGGAATGAGCAAGGGATGACAAGGAGAAATCTTGTCATCTTGCATTATTTTATTTCCTAACACAGTGATGCTCTAAATAGGAAGTGAAGAAATGTATAAAAACATGTTTAATTATTATTGGTTACTTTATTATTAAAATCATAATTATTATGTTTTATTATGTTAAGGCAGCCTATGAATGTGGTAGGTAATGCTCTGGCTGCCAC
The DNA here is from genome assembly GCF_026419965.1 of Kogia breviceps. Lineage (NCBI taxonomy): Eukaryota > Metazoa > Chordata > Mammalia > Artiodactyla > Physeteridae > Kogia > Kogia breviceps. The sequence continues at coordinate 43,978,985 of NC_081317.1, read as the reverse complement.
ATTTCACTTGGTCTGATTATAAACTTGTAGTCAATTGCATTCCCAATTAGCCAATTCTTTACCTCTGGAGACTTTTTAAAATATAAATGCAAATCTTTATATTCATCTTAATAAGTTTGATCTACTTAAATTAGCTCCACTCTTCCATCCCTCTGAGGTTATTTTAGATCCTGAATATCTCAATCCATGTGAGATATGCGTAATCAAAACCATCACTCTAGTTGCCTGCCATCTGATAATTTGTTGTGCCATCTAAGACCTCGTTCACAGTAACAATAACACAATGCAACTAGCAATAAAACTCTGCCATTTAAACCTAGATTATTCCCTGTACATTAAGGCTGACTTACATCCTTACTACAGTATACCAGATAAGATTACTTAACCAGTTTAAAAATATCTGCAAATCACCTTATGAGTCTCAAATTCATTTTTAACACTTATACAAGTGATATAAGTAGCTTTTTTGTCACATATATTTCCAAAATCCCAATTTTGTATTTTTTATATTATGCCATAACAGGACATTAAATCTGGATGGTGCCTGATACTGCAGTATCCCTAGCCCTTTGTGATTTCATGCTGTCTGTTGGGGATTGCTCTTGCCTTTGTATACAAACACAATCAATAAGCTTTTTCTGATATTTATTGGTAATTGACAGATATTTTTAGTTTGTCCTTCATATCACTTCCTGATTATGACTGGTACTTCTTGAGATATAATTTTATCGTTCACAAATGGAGAAATTATCCTTCCTACCTACTCATCTCAGAGGCCCAATAATATTAACTAGGCTCTTTGTGAGGCCTATGGGAAAAGGGCATTGCTGTAACGACATGCTATTATTGTTACAACCTCTAAACAACTCATTTCCTTGAAGACTGCTATGATTTGGATATTCCCCAGCTCCTTATATACCTATAACAGCTGCATAACCACATCTAATAAATTTGCTAAGAACTTAAAAGCCATCACATGTTTCAAAATCCCTAGTCTACAGCTATTCTGCTGACAGAGTACAAAATTATGTCAAGTGGCCAATTTCAAGGGATTCCCAGGAGACTTCCAAGTGGCTTAATTTAGAAACCCTTGATGTTACCAAGTACATTGACTTGGACTTTCATCAAATTTGTACAAAAGCATGGCTCTGTCCCAGTTTTAGGGCATATGTGTTAGATTTAACACACTGTGAACACTGCTAATAGATCCTGCATTGGTTAAAAAAGGTGCCATCTCATGAGTTGCAAAAGACCCTAACAATTAAGACATTATGACAAATATGCATATTTGGAAAAAAGTTTGGTTACAGTCACTTTATTATTCTGATCTCTATTGGGGTCAATACACATTTTTATATTCATAACAATTTTTAGATTACAGAATTTGTAGATAATATCATGTTTGGCTTTACCTATTTTAGAAAGAAATTTAAGATGAAAGAAAAATTCAGTTAGTTTCCTAACACCAAAAGAAAAGCAATTTTTATTATATACACATTTGAGCTATTAAAATATTTTATCTAAAGTTAGTATCATGATCTATACATAATTTTAGATTCTTTTTATATTACATGATAACCTCTCAACAGTAGCAGTCATTCTACAATACACTATAATGGTGATGTTACACTTTAACATTTTCCTATCTCAAAATTAAGTTGACTAATGATTAGACACTTGAATTTTTGCCCTTTTTCAATATTGTAACTATTTTAATAGAGAAAATTTGAAAACATAAAACATTATGTGTATATCTAACATTTTTACAAGATAAATTCTCAGAAAAGTTATTTAAATAACTGAAGCTATGTTTTTTAAAGGTCTCAGTATAAAACTACTAGATTTTCTTACCTAAAGTGTTTACACTGCTATGCTTTTATTGATAGCAGTAAGTAATCATGTGTTTCATCACCAAGACTAACCACAGTAATTTTAATTATGTATATGTTTGCCTTCATTTGCATATTATTGATTACAGGCAAGATTAAAAACATTCGCAGTTTAGTTAGCAATTTATATTTCTTTTTAAGTTTTCTATACTACTTTTATACTATACGGAAGTTCTTTGTCCATTTTAATGTTTCCTAAGCTTAAGCTTTTTGTTATTAATAATAAAAACTTCAAAAACAACACATGGAGGCTAAACAATACACTAGTGAACAGCCAATTCATCACTGAAGAAATAAAAGAAAAAATAAAAATATACTTGGAAAAAAATGGAAATGAAAACACGACAATGCAAAACCTACGGGGACACAGCAAAAGCAGTTCTAAGAGCGAAGTTTATAGCAATATAGTCTTACCTCAGGAAACAAGAAAAATCTCCAATAAACAACCTAACCTTAAACCTACAGGAACTAGAAAAAGAACAAAAAACCCCCAAAGATAGTAGAAAGAAAGAAGTCATAAACTTCAAAGCAGAAATAAATGAAATAGAGACTAAAAATAACATAGAAAAGATCAATGAAATTAAAAGCTGGTTCTTTGAAAAGATAAACAAAATTGAAAAACCTTTAGCCAGACTTATCAAGGAAAAAAAAGAGAGATGGTCCAAGTTAATAAAATCAAAAATGAAAAAAGGAGAAGTTACAATTGACACCACAGAAATACAAAGGATCATAAGAGATCATTATGAACAATTATACCTTAATAAAGTGGATAACCTATCAGAAGTGGAAAAATTCCCAGAAATGTGCAATCTCCCAAGACTGAACAAGGAAGAAATAGAAAATTAGGAACAGACCAATGCCCAGTAATGAAAATGAATCAGGAATGAAAAAATAACTTCCAATAAAACAAAAGTCCGTGACCAGACAGCTTCACAGGTGAATTCCACTAAACATTAAGAGAAGAGTTGACACCTCTCCTCAACCTATTGCAGAAGATTTCAGAGGAAGGAACACTTTCAAACCCATTCTATGAGGTCAGCATCACCCCAATACCAAAACAGAAAATATCACACACATAAAAAAATTACAGGCCAATATCACTGATGGACAAAGATGCAAAATTCCTCAACAAAAGTTTAGCAAACTGAATTCAACAATACATTAAAAAGATCATACCATGGTCAAGTGGATTTATCCCTGGGATGCAAGGATGGTTCAAAGTATGCAAAACTAATATGAAACACCACATTAGCAATCTGAAGAATAAAAACCACATGATCATCTCAACAGATATAGAAAAAGCTTTTGACAAAATTCAACACTCATTCATTGTAACTCTCCAGAAAGTGGGCATAGAGGAAACACACCTCACATAATAAAGGCCATATATGACAAGCCCACAGCTAACATTACACTCAACTGTCAAAAGCAGAAAACATTTTCTATAAGATCAGGAACAAGACAAGATGGCCACTCTTGCCACTTATATTGAACATAGTATTGGAAGTCCTCACCACAGCAATCAGACCCAACCTAAAAACTATTGAAACTCAATGAATTCAGTAAGATTGCAAGATATAAAATATATATGCAGAAATCTGTTGCACATCTATATGCCAACAACAAACTATGAGAAAGAGGAATTAAGAAAACAATCCCATTTACAATCACATCAAAAATAATAAAGTACCTAGGAATAAACCTAAGGATGTAAAGGACCTGTACTACAAAAACTATAAGACAGTGATGAAAGAAATTCAAGGTGACACAAAAGACAGAAAGATACACTGTGTTCATAGATTTCAAGAATATTGTTAAAATAACCATACTACCCAAGGCAATCTACAAATTCAATGCAATTCCTATAAAAATACCAATGGCACTTTTTCACTGAACTAGAATAAATAATTGTACAATTTGTTTGGAAACACAAAGACCTTGAATAACCATAACAATCTTGAGAAAGAATAACAAAGCTGAAGGTACCATGTGCCCTGATTTCAAACTGTACTACAAAGCTACAGTAATCAAAACAGTATAGTGCCAGCACAAAAACAGACACATAGAATAGATCAATCAAACAGAAAAAAGAGCCCAGAAATGAATCCACAATTATATAGGCAATTAATCTTGACAAAGGAGGCAATAATATCCAGTGGGAAAGACAGTCTCTTCAATAGTGGTGCCAGTAAAACTGGACAGCTACATGCCAAAGAATCAAACTGGACTACTTGTCACACCATATACAAAAGTAAATACAAAAGTAAAATGCATTAAAGACTTAAATTTTACAAAAGTAAAATGCATTAAAGACTTAAATGTAAGCCCTGAAACTAAAAAAACCTCTAGAAGAAAACATAGTATGCTCTTTGATACTTTTGGGATATGTCTTCTCAGACAAGGGAAACAACAAACAAAAAATAGGACTACTTCAAACTAAAAAGCTTTTGCACAACAATGGAAATTATCAACAAAACAGAAAGGCTGCCTACTGAATGGGAGAAAATATTTCCAAACTATATATCCAGTAGGGGTAAATATCTAAAATATACAAAGAATTCATACAACTCAACATCAGAAAAACAAACAATCCAATTAAAAACTGGACAGAGGATCTGAATTGACATTTTTCCAAAGACATACACATGACCCACAGGCACATGAAAAAATGCTCAACATCACCCATCATCAGGCAAAAGCAAATCAAAACCACAAGGAGATATCACTTCATTCTTATTGGAATGGCTAATATAAAAATGACAACAAAGAACAGCTTTTGGTGAGGATGTCAAAAAAAGGGAACCCTTGTATACTCTTGTTGGGAATGTAAATTGGTGCAGCCACTATGGAAAACAGTATGGAGATTCTTTAAATAATTAAAAAGAGAACTGCCACATGATCCAGCAATTTCACATCTGGGTATTTATCTGAAAAAAAGTAATAGTTCAAAAAGATACATGCACCCCAATGTTCACTGCAACATTATTTACAATAGCCAAGGTATGCAAGCAATCTAAGTGCCCATCAATATATGAATGGATAAAGATGTGATACACACACACACACACACACACACACACACACACACACACACATTGAAATACTACTCAGCCATAAAAAGTATGAAGTCTTACCATTTGCAGCAACATGAATGGACCTAGAGGGTATTATGCTAAGTGAAATAAGTCAGACAGAAAAAGACAAACACTGTATGATTTCATTTATATGTGGAGTCTAAAAAGCAAAACAGGACTTCCCTGGTGGCGCAGTGGTTGAGAATCCTCCTGCCGATGCAGGAGACACGGATTCGTGCCCTGGTCCGGGAAGATCCCACATGCCGCAGAGCAACTAAGCCCGTGAGCCATGGCCGCTAGGCCTGTGCGCCCGGAGCCTGTGCTCCACAACGGGAGAGGCCACAACATTGAGAGGCCCGCATACCGCAAAAAAAAAAAAAAAAAAAAAAAGCAAAACAAATGAACATAATGAAGCAAACAGAGTTAAAGACACAGAGGACAAACAGGTGGTTGCCAGAAAGGAGGGAGTTGAGGGAAGGAAAGAAATAGTGAGAGGGATTAAGAGGTACAAACCTGTAGTTGCAAAATGAGTCACAGGTATGTAATGTACAGTTGGGGAATATAGTCAATAACTATATAATACTTTTGTATGGTGACAGTAACTAGACTTATCTTGGTGATCATTTTGAAATGTGTAGAAATATCAAATCACTATGTTTTGTAATGTGAACAAACATAGTGTTGTAGGTGAATTATACTTCAAAAACCAACCAACAAATCATGGAAAATGAGATTAGATTTGTTGATTACAGAAGTGGGAGGTGGAGGGAGGGAGAACTAGATGAAGGTAGTCAGAAGGTACTAACTGCAAGTTATAAGATAAATAAGTACAATGGATGTCCTTTATAATATGATAAATATAATTAACACTGCCATATGTTATATATGAAAGTTGTTAAGAGAGTGAATCCTACAAGTTCTCATCATAGGGAAAGATATTTTTTCCATTTCTTTAATTTTGTATCTATAAGAGATGATAGACATCCACTAAACTTAGTGTGATAATCATTTCATGATGTATGTAAGTCAAATCATTATGCTGTATACCTTAATCTTATACAGTGCCATATGCCAATTTTATCTCAATAAAACTGGAGGAAAAAAAATAAAATGAATCAAGTCTTTTTTTTTTTTTTTTTTTTGTGGTACACGGGCCTCTCACTGCTGTGGCCTCTTCCATTGCGGAGTGCAGGCTCCGGACGCACAGGCTCAGCAGCCATGGCTCATGGGCCCAGCTGCTCCGCGGCATGTGGGAGTCCCCTGGACCAGGGCACGGACCCGTGTCCCCTGCATCAGCAGGCGGACTCTCAACCACTGCGCCACCAGGGAAGCCCGAATCAAGTCTTTTAACATGAGAATTTTAGCATTTTATGATTATATACTTTGCTCTGTCTCATCTCACCTCCTAGTGTTTCCCAGCATTAGGTGGTCTTTTATATTCATGTTTTAATTAATTTTAGTTTGAGTAGTCTTTCATCCAGTATTTTTCATATTCACTTTGAATTCCATGTTCATACTATCCCCAAAAGACAGTTTTCTGTTTTCATTTTATTGGCTTTTATTTTATGTCATCTCTTTCTCTTTCTTGATTCCTACATTGTATTCATTTCTAAGTTGCCTGGTGTATTTTCTCATCAATGTTCATAAATGGCACTGTGGAGTTATGTTCTCAGTGTCCTTCCATGTCTTAGCTATATTTCTATTGACTTTACATATCACTAACAAACATAATTAATTCTCAAATTGAAATCTTCCCCAACCTCACCCTTCTAGAAATCATTGTGAATATATTCCATTCTGTTTCAACATTTCAGGAAGTGAAGTCTAATGTATTTTTTCCTTTGTGAATAACTTTTTGGTTTGCCTTCATGATTTTTGAGTTAACAAAAAGGCTACAAACAGGGAAATGTTTATAGCCTAGGCTCTAGAATAAAAAACACATGAGTTTTAAGCTTGTCTCTGCCTCTTGCTAGTTATGTCACTACGGGAAGCTGACTCAAATTCTTTAAGCTTCAGTTCCCTCTCAGGTAAAGGAAGACGATAGTTGAGCTCTGCCATAAGACTGCTGAACGAAAGAAAGAAGGAAAGAAATGGAGGAAGGGAGAGAAGGAGAGGAGGGAGACCAGGGAGGGGAAGAAAGGGGGGGAAAGAAGGGGGATGGAGGGAGAGACAAAGAGAGGGAGGGAGAGGGAGAAATGATACACTGAAGACAGAGAACTTAACACTCTGCTCAGCAAACAATACACAATACACATACACAATAAATATGAACTATCACTATATCTTAAGGTGAGGATTTTTCATTAATTACATTTATAGTTAGTGAGCTTACTTCATCTATATACTCAAGGTTATCTTCAACTTAGTGATATTTTTTCCATTACATTTTCTCCTTGAATTTAGCTCATGTGGATCCTCTTTCTCTCCCTCTCTCTCTCACACATGTACCACACATTAAATTATCTCACACTGTTTTTTTTAACTAGTTAATTTTGTTTTTGTGTGTTTACTATCTTATCTTCAGTTCATATCCTCCGTTATATTGTGAAGTTAGCAATTTAGTTTTTCATCAAAAATCAAGCTACTATATATAAAATAAATAAGCTACAAGGATATATTGTACAGCACAGGTAATACAGCCAATATTTGATAATAACTAAAAATGGAGTATAATGTATAAAACTTTTGAATCACTGTGCTGTACACCTTAAACTTTATAACATTGTAAATCAACTATATCTCCATTAAAAAAATAAAATAAATCAAGTTTCCCTTAATTATGTCTTCCCATATATAGTCCATACTTTCACACTTTCACTTCTTACCTCCTCTGTTTTAATCTTTGTAGCACTTAAAACCACTTACATATTATAAATTTATCTGTCTATTGTCTACTGACACTCTTTAGAGTAGGAGGTCTGCTGCTCTGTTCATTGCTGTATACTCTGTGCCTAGAATGGTTTCTGATCAACTGGTCATTCAATAAATATTTGCTAACTAATAAAAATCAACAAATGAATACTCAACATTTGATTTACAACCATTAATTAGTATCCTATTGATTGTTGTCTGTTCCACTGAAATAATTTGCTTTAATTCCTGAGCTTTATCCATTTCTTGAGCTTTGCCACAACTTTACTTTGACAATTTATTTATACATATAGGCCTCTGTTATAAGGAAGCTAACTTCACTGATGTGCATAGATTTTCTTTGCTTATTTCAAGGGTATCTTGAAGATAGCTGGAGAACTTCCCTACTTCTCTAATTGACATGATTAGCCTCAGGAGGAGCACACTGTGAAAATGCTCTTGCTTTATGTAGAACCCAAGTTGCCAAGAGTCAACGTTTTATATTCTCTGTCCTAGTTGCAAGTATACTTTCCACAGTCACATAATACATAGTCCTCAGGTAGCCAAAACGTAAATCACATAATGCCCATAGACTGACCTAAAATGTAGCTCTTAGCACACAAAACCCAAAGAGCATAGAGTGCTTTCTGTTTCTTTACAAGCCATTCCATTTTTTTATGATGATAAATTATAGTTCAATATTTCCTTCCCAAGTATAAACTCATTTGAACAAGTCTTGCAGGGGGAGAAAAATTCAGGTTTAATTTCACTGGTGCATGAAAGGTACCCTTCCCTATTCCAACTAGCAAAGCACATTTTCTCTCTTTTCTGATATTCTTTGGTAATTTCCATTGAAACGGGGAGGGAAGTGGTGAGAAAACTGAGAATTAAGTAGTCAAAACTAATCACCATGAACTAGTAACTCGTATCTAAAGTGTTCTTAATGGCTCTTACCGATTACTACAGCTGTTCTGATGATTCAGAAATGCTCATAATTTTATTTTGATCTTAATATATCAACAAGCCATATTTTATTACAGAATTCATATCCATTTCAAAAGTCTTACTAATGAATACATCATTAATTTAGTTGTATAAAACAGCAGATACCACCAACAGAAAGAAAAGGAAGATATTAATAGTTATGCTGGGTAGAGCAACAAGAAGCTGTTGCTCAAATGAACATTATCCATTACATGTTTCCAGTGTCAAAATGTTTGACTACTTCTTTAAAAAAACGTAGCAAAAACCTAAGGTAAGGTATAGTAATATAAGCTAAATTTGATAAAGATTAGTCATATACTTGGAAAGTTAAAGCTATTGAATGCAACCAATTTGAAATTCCTATGTAGTTTGACACAAGAGTAATATAACAAAGATGCTGTATTCTTGAAAATGAATTTAAAAAAAACACTCCAGCTGCATGTTTCAATACTAATGGATGTTTGAGCTAAAAGGGAAAATAGAAATACGGTACATATTATCATCTGTATAGAGTTTAAAAACAAGCAAAATGAAACTATTATTATATTCAGGCATGTGAAAGATACAGGGAGAATAAGAAGATGGGAAACAAAATTCAGAATCATTACTTTCTCTAGAGCCTTCAGCTATATGAAGGAAGTGCTATAGATTTTGCTGGGACTTCATGAGAACTGATTTAATAGTCTGTTTCTTAAGTATAATGCTGGGTATATGAGTATTTTCTTATTCTACATACAAATATGTAACATTTTGTATTATGAAAATTAAATAGAAAAACCTTTGCATCAGTTAAATAATGTTGTCATTTAGCAAAAATTTTAGTCTAAATGAATAAAATAATTAATAATTTCCTGTAGCTACTTATGCCATTTCTTTGCTTTTACATTCTCTTTTCTCAGTCTCTGCATTCCCAGTATCCCACCAGTTTTCAAATGATACAGGGAAAATATCACCCACAAAGCCTTCATAATTTGCCTGGTGAGGTGTAAATCACTGACATTTCTTATCAACTTACCTTGTGTTTAAAATATTTTAATATCTTATTTCCTTATAAATTTTCCATTTGTTTTAAAAAGGTAATGTGCTTTCTTAAACATGGACTTCTTCACAGAAGCTAATATAAAATCTCACATATGAGAGCAATCATAATATTTTGATTTCAATGAATAAATATAAAACAATCTGAAATGTGTTTCTTGCTTTTATTAAAGAGGATTTTTAAATGAAACACTACGGTATCAATTCAAAGATGAGTTTTTTCACATATTAATGATATAATAATATTTTTAATAAAATATCATACATGGAGTCACATGTAGAATTTCATATTCCAAACAGAAATTTCTATTTACCTGCTTTTGTGGGGCTTCCAAGACCATTTTACTGTAGAGTTTTTTAAATGCGTTTATATTTATGGGGTTTTTTTTTGTGTGTGTGTGTGTGTGTGTGTGTGCGCAATGCTTAAAATTAAAGGGGAGGGGCTTCCCTGATGGTGCAGTGATTGAGAGTCCGCCTGCCAATGCAGGGGACACGGGTTCGTGCCCCGGTCCGGGAAGATCCCACACGCCACGGAGCGGCTGGGCCCGTGAGCCATGGCCGCTGAGCCTGCGTGTGCAGAGCCGCACCGCAAAAAAAAAAAAAAAAAAAAAAAAAAAAAAAAAAAAAAAAAAAAAAAAATTAAAGGGGAACATCCCTCCATGGAAAAGGAGAGTTTTCAGGAAAGAACTACCTAGGCATTCCAAAATACCCTAGATTTTTATTTAGATAATTAATCCTGATAAATATCTTTGTCTATAAAAATAGATAAGCTGACTATTAATAGTTTTATTGCCAGGGTCATCATTCCATACTCTTTATTAGTACCACTTCTCCAAATACATGTTCTAGATACGACTGCTTGTAATACCTAAATATACGTATAGAACAACTTTCGAGGTAGCTGATCATTATGTGTTTGTTCACCTCAATTTACCACTGCAAGAGCAACATTCTCATTTCATGAGGTGAAAACCACATTTTTCTCAGTAACAATTTGATTCAGGAATTCAGCACACGTTTCAGTATAACCCCATGTGGAAAGTGAGCAAAAAGAACCTAGCCAGCTTTGAGGTAACTGTCTTGAACTCTGCCCAACACAGATTCCTTGCTGAGTTGTGCCACTATAACCCATTCAGGTTCCCTACTTTGGACAATAAACCACAGAGAAAATAAACTGAAAATGCATAATTCCTCCCCAGGCTACTTTCTTGAGTGACACTAGGAGATATTCCCAATGTTTCATCCCTCTGCACATAAAGCAACAGAAGTTTGAGAACAAGATAATTACACTGATGCAAAACAAAGTTTTTCTACCATTTCATGATTTGATTCTTCCTATATGTTGTGTTTTCATATAAAATCGTTAATCTGATTGTTCACTAAGAATGACTGGAACTCTGAGCATCATTTTTCACTGGCACTCTGAGCATCGTTTCCCCAGAGAAATAGAAAAAAAAGTTCAGGTATGATCTGACTTAAATATGTGCAAAAGATTGAGTTTTTGCAAAACCAGTTTCTCATTCTCTAGGGAAGATGTGGCAGGAACGCAGGGAAAGGAGGAGAGAGGTCCAAGGGGTTAATACACAAGAGGAGAAAGACAGAATAGGTAAGAAGGAGAATATCTGAATGGAACAAAGGAGTATTTCCTAACTTCATAACCGGTTAATAGAAGGAAAGGGACTCAGGAAAAGAAGTTTCCTCAAATGTGAACTCCATCAGCACCACTGACAAATATCCTATCATTGCACATGTCAGCAAACCTCTCCTCCCTCTATAAAACAAAAATATTTGAAGATGTATACACCTTGTGTATAATAGGACATGAAGTGAAAAACATCTCCTTCAACAAAAGAGAAATGAACACAACAGCTGTTCTTTGGCTTTTGAGTCAAGTAGTAGGTATCCTGCCCTCCTTATATTGTAATTGACTTCCACTGGGTAAACACTCGTTGCCTATCCCTTCTTTTTGAAAAGGAGAAACTGACCATCACTAGTAGTCAACACTACATGCTCCATGAGGAAGCAGATATGACTACCGGGTGTAAATACACAAACACCCTCAATACTACTCACTGCAGCTTCACTGGTTCAATAAAATGTTTTCAAAGTTACGGTGTCAGCCAAGCTATATTACCAAACAGGTCTGTTTTTTTTTTTTTTTTTTTTTTTAATTTTCCAATCTATTTCTATACTAAGCCTTGCCTCCCACCCTATATATCTTTGCCTATCATTGACTATGATTGTATAAGCTGTATAGTCTGAAATAGATCTTATAATGTTCTTGTTCTGGCATGATCATGATCTCGCCTATTTTCATTCTTATATGAATCATAGCCAAACAGAAAAAAGAAAAGGAATTCCCCTATGATCTTAGATCCAGGGCAGTAATTATACTTATATAGTCATCAAGGAACAAAACTTCATTCCCAGGAATCTGGATGTCTGCTTTTGGCTTCCTCTAGAATTTTAGGTCTATAGAGTGTTGCCATTAAAATTTATATGAGTGTTCTATTTCTGACAATACTGAAAGATAATCTGAAAAAAAAGGCTAGTTATGAAAAGCCTGCACATACAGGAAAATGTAGCAAGCGTGCCTTAATTTGCACAGTAGATCTTATGTCAGTAACAAAATTCATTTGTTTTGTAATATCAAAGTAGCTTATATAGAAATAACCTTCCCAAAGAATTATAGAGATTGGACAAAATCTCTAAAATCTCTAAAAAAACAATTATTTGAGGCACTACAGAGTTATAAAAAACTAAGCAGAAAATTGGGGTAAAATGATCTTAAAAGGAAGGGATGCTTTAATAGTTTTCTAGGGCTGTTGTAACAAATTATCACAAACTTAACAACTTAAAACAACATTCACTTATTGTATTACAGTTCTGTAGGTCAGAGGTCTGAGAAAGGTATGGCTGAGCTCTCTGTTCTGGTTCTCACAAGACTGATAACATGGTGCCAGATAGCTGTGTTCTTCCCACATAACCCCCTCCATCTTCAAAGCTAACAGGGGAGGAAGGATTGTGTGTACATACAATCCTTTCCTATTCTTTCAGTACCTTTCTTCAAGAAAGAGAGATTCTCCGGTTCTTGAGTTTGGGGTTAGCATATACACACTACTATATATAAAATAGATAACCAAAGATCTACTGTATAGTATAAAGAACTATACTCAGTATCTTGTAATAATCTATAATGGAAAAGAATCTAAAAAGAATATATATTTAACGATCACTTTGTTGTATACCTGAAACTAACACATTATAAATCAACTATATTTCAATAAAAAATTTTAAAAATAAAATAAAAGCTCATCTAATTAGGTCAGGCCCTCCATGGGTAACCTCACTTTCTTAAAGTTAACTATGCTATATAATATAACCTAAGTAGAAAAGTGATACACCATCATACTCACATTTACAGGGATTCATACAAGCCTGCATACCAAGGGAAGGAATCTTGGGGGGGCCATCTGAAAATTCTGCCTACCATAGGACTACCCTGGACAAATGCTTATTTATGTGGATTTTTCCATGAAAGCATTCTACAGAACACAAGAATGCTGAGTGGCTAGAACTCACATAGAAAGCCAGCAGTTTTACTGGCTTAAAATATGAAATGACAAAGATCAGAAATTGCAGACCAGCTGGAAATTGAGGGGATAAATTGCAGAAAGGAAGGAATCACAGAAAGGAACAAAACATCTACATACCAACTGTTAAATTTTTGGTTGACCTCTTATTTATTATGTCAATATAGTAAACAATATTTATTTTCCAATTTTGAATCAGTCTTGTGTTCCTGAGATAGATCTCACTTGGTCATGGTGCATTGTTTTCATACATTTCTGAATCTAAAAATATTTTGTTGAGGATATTTTACATATATGTTTATGAGGGATACTGATCTATAGTTTTCTTATAATACCTTTATCTGATTTGGCATTAGGGGAGTACTGACCTTATAAAATGAGTTGGGAATCATCCTCTCTTCTTCTGTTGTCTAGAAAAGATTATTTAAAAAAGGTACTTTTAAAAAATGTTAGGTAAAATTCTCTAGTGAAGTCATCTTGGCCTGAAGTTTTCTTTTTTGGAACACTGCCTTTGCTTTTGATGTCAAATCCAAAAAATCATTGCCAAGACCAGTATTAAGGAGCTTACCTGCCATGGTAAGCTTAGCTTAAGCTTATGGAGCTTACATTTCTAAAAGAAGAAACTTTTCTTCTACAAGTTTTATAGTTTTACGTCTTTAATCCATTTGAGAGTTTTTTATGTATGGTGTAAAATAGGGATCCAGTTTCATTCTTTGTATATGGTTATCTAGTTTTCCCAACAACATTTATTGGAGAGACTTTTCTTTCCACATTATATATTCTTGGCTCCTTTTATTGTAAATTAATCGACCATATATGCATAGGTTTATTTCTAGGCTCTCTATTCTCTGCCATAGATGTATGTGTGTGTTTTATGCCAGTATCATACTGTTTTGATTAGTATTATTTTGTAATATAGTTTGAAATACAGACTATGATGCCATTTGTGGGGGGAGGGTTGTTTTTGTTCTTTCTCAAGATTGCTTTGGCTATTCAGGGTTGTAGTTCCATACAAATTTTAAGATTGTTTTTCTATTTCCATGAAAAATTCCACTGGAATTTTGATAGAGATTGCATTGAATCTGCAGATGGCTTTGAGTAGTATTGATATTTTAACAATATTAATTCTTCCAATTCATGATCAGGGTATCTTTCATTTGTCTTCTTCAATTTCTTACAGCCATGTCTTAACATTTACAGTGTACAGATCTTTCAACTAGTTGGTTAAATTTAGTCTTGGTTATTTTATCCTTTTTGAAACAATTGTAAATGATACTGTTTTCTTTCTTTTTTTTCAGATCAGACTATCTTTTCTGACTCATCCCCCACCCTCCCATAACTACTGAAAACTTGACTTCATGTCCTTTGGAACTTATGTTCCATCACTAACATAATCCTCTATATTCTTAACTTATTCCCTCAATGATTCTTTTAGCTTATTATTTTACCTAAAGGTTGTTTTGTTTCATTTTTCTATGAAGATACTGCCTGTTCTATGTTCAATATTAAATATTTTTATTACCACACCACATTTTATTACTAGTTTTTGAGGTCGGTAGGTATCTTCTTTCTCTTAATATTATTTTCAGACCATTTTCTCTTCTTCCTCTCTAAAAGTACCTAGGTTTGAGATTCATGTCATGCAATTAATACCACTGAGAACTCCTAATTTTGGTCATCAACAGACTTAAAAGTCACTCTCCTCCTCATTTCTCATATATATTAACTCCTGAATTACTGTCACTCTCTCCTATATAACCCAAGTGCTATTTCTTGTGCTATAAATATCTAGATGATCTGTCCCATCTGGTCTCTCTGACCCTGAACTTTTATCCTCCAGTGATCTTATTTCTAGCTGACTTCAGCCCTTACTTTCATAACCATACATTGGAACTCATCATTTCCAACATCTTCAATGACTCTATAATTTCAAGTTCCAACATTCCACTCTGTGAATATCACCTCCTCTCTTTCTATCTCAGTCCTTCTAGTTCCACATATCCAGGAAATACTCAACTCCATTGCAATTTAAAATCTATATCACCAACCTTTTCTCCCCCTCACCTACTCATTTTCTCTCCTTTACACTACTGAAGTCAATAGGTAAACATTACAAACCTTCTGCAAATATCCTTGACTCTTGCTCTTCCATTTCTTCATCTACTTGTACTGACAAAACTGCATCTCTGTTTATATCCAAGTCTCTACTTCTTCCATATCTGTACCACTATAGCAAAATATGGCTGGATAAAAGCAATATCATATTGACTGGTCTTGCTTTTAGTTCAAGACCACAGCCCTTAATGATGTTGTTATAGATAATATGACCACATACTTTATTGTCAAAACTGGAAAAGTTCTGAAAGTGAAAAATCAGTGTCATTGTTACATACTATAGGCATAAATCAGGACAGTATGAAGTAAATTGGGACTGTCCTCAGGAAACTGTGATGTATGATCACTCAGATTTTTGGTGAACTGCCCACAATATTGTCTAAGCCAACTGGGTTTCTTTTGTGTAACTGACTTTACTCAAAGGCTGAACTGCAATAATTCACCCCTCCATCCCATATAATTTTCTTCATTCAAAGGAGTGTTATTCTCAATGACTTTTACATTAGTAAATCTAGTGCCCAATTACCAATGCTCATATGACTGTACTACTTCCCAGCAGCACTTGACAATTTGGCCACTCTCGTCCTCAAAACACTTTCTTAACATCTAGAACACTACACACTTCTAGATGTCTCCTTACTTTACTGGCTACTTTTTTCGAATCACTTGCTACTTCCTCTTCATTTCCCAGACTTATTAAGGCTGGGTGCCCTATGACATAAACCTTAATCCTTTTACTTTCCCTACCAACACTTACTCCCTTGGTGACTTAATCTTAGTTCTTGGAGTTAAGTTCTATCTAGATAGAGATGACTTCACATCTATGTCTCCAAACAATCTCTCTCCCCTTAATACAAGATGCTCATATTCAACTGCTTCTTCTCCCTACTTGGAGATCTCAGTTACCTAAATTTAACAAAATTAAGATTTCAAAATCTAAATTCTTGACCTTCCCTCCAAAACTGCTGTTATCTCAGTCATCTCTCATCTTTGTTAAATAAAGTCTTGCAGTTGTTCAAACCAAAAACTTAGAGTTAGTCTTAAACTTTTTTACTATCACACTTCATTTAAAATCCACCAAGTTGCATTCGCTCTACCTTCAAAATATTTCCAGAGTCTGACCACACATTGCCACCTCTACTGCTATTACTCTGGCTTAACTCAAAATCATTTCTCAGTTGGATTATAGAATGGATCATCTTGCTTCCTTCCATTTTCCTCTATATTTTATTCAACATAAAATGTAGAGTGATTTCATAAAATCTAAAACACTGTTACTACTCTGCTCAAACTTTCTGTAGGCTACCTATTTACTTAGAGTAAAAGTTGAAGTTCTCCAACAAGCTCCTTCCATATCTCACTACCACTCCCCACTACCTCTCTGACATTACTAGTGTCCTCATATTATTTTACTTCAGTCACAACTGCTGTTTCTCAAACACCCAGAATGCTTCGCCCCCAGAGTGCTAGCATAGGCTGTTTCCTTTGCCAGGAATACTTTTCTTCCAGATACCCACATACCTTATTTTCTCATCTCTTTGTTTACATTTCACTATCTCAGAAGATTCATTTATTGAATTTCCAACCTCTAAAGATGCAATTTCCATAAGAACACCAACCACTAAAGATGTAATTTCCATAAGAACATCAATTTTATCAATTTTTCCCACTGTTCTATTTCTAGTGCCTAGTGGGTTCCTAATAAATATTCATTGAATAAATGAATGAATTCAATGTTTCTCTACCTCTTAGTAGACTCTGAGAGCTTCATGATTTTATAGCAATATAAAACAGCAGCTGATCTTCATAATAGTTGATGACATAGTTGAAACTTAACCCCGATGACTTGGAGCAAACATATGGTTAAAAATAGAAGAAAAAACTTTTTAGAGGATGAGTATTCTAGAGAGATTGAAACACCAGGGCCTTTGTTGGCATTCAGATTCTTCTTGACTCTTTTCTGGTCTTTCCTACCTTCAGATAGATATGCGATCAAGAGCCAAATTCTAAATATAAGGCCTAGACCCAAAGCAAATGGGATCTCAGAGGGTATTTATCCTATTTTAAGTTCTGTACCAAGTTTAATGAACAAAATATTTACTTATATTTCATAAATGCCTGATTAGGCAACCATATTAACAGTTGTTCTTATTCTTAATGTGCACAAGAGTCCCTTTGTTGCTTATTTAAAATGCAGATTCTCTGACCCCATCCCTATAGATTTTACATAGTCAGTTGTGGGTGGGTCCAAGAAATTTATATTTCTAACAAGCAACCAACCCTTGCCCCTGATATCGACCAAACAATATAACACATTGAGAAAAACTGACATAAGGCTTTGAAACTAAATCCATTACTAATAAATAATGATCTTTTAGAGAGTTTGCCTTTTATCTTCCTGAAGAACCTATAGTTACAGCACCCAGCTAAAGATGCAGAAAATCATATCTCAGCCTTATATTTTCCATTTGAGACATGTCTAACAATAACATGATACCTAATTACTAAGCAAAATGTTAATTATCTTCATTATCACCCACTTATTTAAGGACTGGTCATAAATTTGAAATTAAAATTAACCCACCTTCTTAAAGTTGGTATTTCTAAATACCAACTCCACTCCAAAAGAAATGACTTACCTTAAAGCACAACAAAGCATATTACACCCAAATATCCCTGGGGATTACACTGAACTCAAACAGAAAGTAGAATATAATTGAGAATCAAAGAAGTTTTTCTGTGATAAGTACAGGTTAAACTACTAAGAATCAACATGAAATATCAAAAAGAATAAGGAATCTCATTAATAGTGTTCATTCCGCCACTGACAGGCTTTATTTTCTTTAGCTGTAAAATCAACAAGCTTGAATAAATATTTGCTGAAGCGTCTGCCTTGCTCAAAGTTTTATCTTCAATATAATATGTTTACAAAACAAGAAAATAAACTCATGAAAATTTTAATCAAAATTTTAAAATAAATACTGGTACTTAGATGAAATAGTTTTAGCGATCTGGAGAATTAATTCCTTACTTGAATCCTTATAAAGATAAGTACAGGACCTCTCATTGTAAGTTTATGCAAACTGACAATATATGTTCAAATTCTCCATAATTATGAGCATTTATCAGAGGAATAAAATGTATTAGAGAATACATCTATGATCGCTTTTATACTATAAGCAAAACAGCATTGATTCTCAGAAACCACAAACCCTTTGGACTAAAATGCATAAACCTTTTTTACTTCAGAACAAAACCCACATCAGTTTATTTTAGAAGGCCTAAATTTGTATACTTGACCTTAAGTCAAGAAGTTATAAAAATCTGTTCAACTGGTTGCATTAAAAAAAGAAAAACAAAAAGACTCATAGAGAAAAATCACTAAACCTTACTGCATCAAACCTGGATTGTGGTGGTAGTTTATGCTAATATGAGTCCTATGTGTATACTGAAAATTGCATTAAAAAATCTATACAAATATCCTTGAAATCACACCACATCTTTACTGATCACTTATAAATTTCTAGTAACTGTATTAGATCATTATTAATGGTGATTATAAATTGTACCCAATAACCAGCTAGGATCATTATTTTACCTTTTATGAGACATAGAACTTTGTGTTGAATTGTCAGAATTTGTACATGTATTGGATTTTTTTCCTTCTTTCAGAAAGCTCTGGCATACCAGTTGGTAGGGTAGTCTGGAAAGATTTAGAATTTGGAACCTAAGAGAGCTTTAAGGCACCACATACAGTCTCTAATTGCCCCCAAATTATACAGTTGGTAGCAATTTGTAAAAGTAATACTGAGTTAACCCAGGTGGCCCTATTGTTTCATGATTCCCTCCAGGATCCCCTGAAGCAAGTTGGAAACTCTGTTGAATTTATACAACAACCTACCTTCTCATGAGTTCTTTGGACCAGCCCAGATGCCAGGAGTGACTCCTCAAATCATACAGCAATGTACTTTATTGTTTGTGAGGCCTCATCATTTCTGGTGCAAAGAGGTAAGCAATAAATTAGACATTGATCGTATTGCAACTGAGATGCCCACTGTAAAATATATAAGGATTAATTTGCTCTGATATTTATAATCAAGGAAGAGGTGATTAAATTTTATCATAAATCATGTAATATAGTATTAAGTGCCAAAAGATTGCTTCAGAGGAATTTATTGTTAGTTCAGAGATAATCATGTATTTCTCTGGAGATAAGTGCCTAAAGGGATAGCATGAATTTGACTTAGGCCTCAAAGGATGTGTAGATTTTGAACATATCAGAATTGAGCGGAACATATATTAAAGAGGTAAAGGAGAACAGAGTAAAAGAATGTAAGTCATTTATGTGTAGGAGAATAACAAATTGATAGATAAATAAAACAAAAGAAAATTAGTGGAAATGCAATATATTTTAGGTTGAATAATTTGAAAAAGATGGAAAGTCATATTCAGGCAACATCATAGACCTTCTTTGAATGACAGAGTAAGAAGAAACTTAAGAGTTGTGCAATTTAGGGTCTGACAGTTAACAATTTTGGTTAACTTCTGGTGGCCTCTTTATCTTGTATGTTCCTGGTATTTGTTTCTTGTCAGTATGAAGAATCAAACCAAGATATGTCAGCTTGGCATGATTATAACTGCTGCAACAATTTGGCCTATTTTCTTTGACCCTCATGTCAAAACTTAAGAAACACGGATTTGCTTTATAAATGTGTGCTGAAAAATGGAAGAGATGAAAAATATGAAATTTATAGTATTCATTTCCTCATACTTCTTGTATGAGCTCAAGAGCAGTTTGTTTTTTCAAACACTTGTGTCATGCTGTGAACTGACAGCCAGTCTTTAAAGTGAAATTCTTCTTAAATAAGGACAGTTCAACATCTTTCTCCTTTTGGCAAGGAATCAATAGTTCACTCAATTCTAGAATGTGCCTTCTATTAGAAAAACATTGTATTTTAGTGTATTAATTTGTTGTTACATAATACCTGAAATTTATAAGGATGAGGAGATGGCATCTGTCTTGAATTAGGCAAAGCTAAGAGAGCTAATCTAGTTTTATAAATGTGTGATCCTGATCCTAATTTTCCCTATTCTTGAAACATCTAGAAAAGCTTGAAGTAGTGAAGATGCCATATCAGGATTTCTGTGTCTCTCTCTTAATCTCGGAAGAAAAAGTTCACTAATATAATAACACAGAAAAAAATGAGATATTAATTTTTGTTGTTTTTGCTGAATTAGGAGTTATGGAAAAAGGACAGAGAAGCACATTCAGGCCTTTGTTATCTACTCTCTTGTTATGGGTAACAGAGAGGGGGGTTAACAGACTGTGTTTTAGGAGCTGTCTTGAAGAAAAACCCCACTCAGCTCACTATTAGGTAACAGAAATCATTGAGAAAAGAATAACCTAGAGCATGGCTCTTTGATGTAAAATCTAATATAAACCAAAGCTGGGTAAAAACAAAAACACACCAGGATGTGATATGGACCTTTAGAAAACTGGGAACAGGAAAAAAAAAAAAAAAGAGGACAATAATTACATGTTTAGCTTACTATAAAAGTGGAAAAAGCAAGTATGAAGTGTTACTGATATTTTCATCTTAGATGCTTGTGAGATGGTGTGGACCAGGATTTGTAGAGGGATAATGAGCCAGTGTTGGAATGATGAGGTTATTAAATAATTGGGAATATTATACTTGCCACACTACTTTCATTCTCCCTCCTGTGAGCATGATGAGGATGGGATGGTATGATTTATATACAGAACAATATGGTGCAATATTATAGATAGAAGAAATTAAACAGAGTTCTTTGAAATGAGGCAAAAATTTTACTAAAACTCTATATGAACTATATATCATGTCCACATATAAGACCCTCAATTTTTACTCCTTTTAAATCTTCATGTTAGCTAAGAAACTTCCCTCTAATGTTTTATTTTATTAACTGTAATTCTTTTGCTTTCTCCCGTGAAAATGCAGATACAAGGGTCAATAATTTGTTAGTTTCTGGGCAACACATTGATTATTCTATTTGATTTTTCTGTTTTCTTTGTATCCTTCCAATATACACTTATCTCCTTGAATAACATTTTTCTGGAGTAAACTAATATGGTCTAATATGGAATTTAATTATATCTGAGCTGAATAATAGTTTGGGCAGTTTATTTGCTTGAACTCAAAGTGAACCTGAACATTTAAAGCTGTTCTTGAGACCAAACTGCTGATGGAAACAAAAATCTGCATCTCTGGTTACTCATTAAAAGAGCAAATATTTTTTAAAACATAACTAAGAATTCATAATCATAAAGCTCTTAAAATTCCTATATACATGGTGAACATGGCTATTAATGGTGTCGTTTTCTAAAAATTCTATTTTAACACTATTAAATTGGCCAGAGTGCTTCACAGATTGAGTAATCTTTTTAAAAACCTACATTGGAAATTAATTAATTGAAAAAATTTATACAAGGAAGTAATTTCTGTAATTGAATCCCATGTTTCCAATTTTTTTAAGCATGTAATTTAAGATTTTTTTGAATTTATTTTTTATACAGCAGGTTCTTATTAGTCATCAATTTTATACACTACGGTGTATACACGTCAATCCCAATCTCCCAATTTATCACACCACCATCCCCCGCACACACCGCTTCCCGCACTTCGTGACCATACGTTTGTTCTCTACATCTGTGTCTCAATTTCTGTCCTGCAAACCGGTTCATCTGTACCATGTTTCTAGGTTCCACACATATGTGTTAATAAACGGTACTTGTTTTTCTCTTTCTGACTTACTTCACTCTGTATGACAGCCTCTAGATCCATCCACGTCTCTACAAATAACCCAATTCTGTTCCTTTTTATGGCTGAGTAATAGTCCATTGTATATATGTACCACATCTTCTTTATCCATTTCTCTGTCGATGGGCATTTAAGTTGCTCCCATGACCTCGCTACTGTAAACAGTGCTGAAATGAATATTGAGGTGCACGTGTCTTTTTGAATTATGGTTTTCTCTGGGTATATGCCCAGTAGTGGGATTGCTGGATCATATGGTAATTCTATTTTTAGTTTTTTAAGGAACCTCCATACTGTCCTCCATAGTGGCTGTATCAATTTACATTCCCACCAACAGTGCAAGAGGGTTCCCTTTTCTACACACCCTCTCCAGCATTTGTTGTTTGTAGATTTTCTGATGATGCCCATTCTAACTGGTGTGAGGTGATACCTCATTGCAGTTTTGATTTGCATTTCTCTAATAATTAGTTATGTTGAGAAGGTTTTCATGTGCTTCTTGGCCATCTGTATATCTTCTTTAGAGAAATGTCTATTTAGGTCTTCCACCCATTTTTGGATTGGGTTGTATGTTTCCTTAATATTGAGCTGTGTGAACTGTTTATATATTTTGGAGATTAATCCTTTGTCCGTTGATTCATTTGCAAATATTTTCTCCCATGTTGAGGGTTGTCTTTTTGTCTTGTTTATGGTTTCCTTTGCTGTGCAAAAGCTTTTAAGTTTCATTAGGTCCCATTTGTTTATTTTTGTTTTTATTTCCATTACTCTAGGAGGGGTCTCAAAAAAGATCTTGTTGCCATTTACGTCAAAGAGTGTTCTTCCTATGCTTTCCTCTAAGAGTTTTATAGTGTCCAGTCTTACATCTAGGTCTCTAATCCATTCGAGTTTATTTTTGTGTATGGTGTTAGGGAGTGATCTAATTTCATTCTTTTACATGTAGCTGTCCAGATTTCCCAGCAACACTTATTGAAGAGACTATCTTTTCTCCATTGTATATCCTTGCCTCCTTTGTCATAGATTAGTTAACCATAGGGGCGTGGGTTTATCTCTGGGCTTTCAATCTTGTTCCATTGATCTATGTTTCTGTTTTTGTGCCACTACCATATTGTCTTGATTACTGTAGCTTTGTACTATAGTCTGAAGTCAGGGAGTCTGATTCCTCCAGCTCCATTTTCTTTCCCTCAAGAATGCTTTGCTATTCAGGGTCTTTTGTGTCTCCATACAAATTGTAAGATTTTTTTTGTTCTAGTTCTGTAAAAAATGCCATTGGTAATTTGATAGGGATGGTATTGAATCTGTAGATTGCTTTGGGTAGTATACTCATTTTCACAATATTGATTATTCCAATCCAAGAACATGGTATATCTCTCCATCTGTTGGTATCATCTTTAATTTCTTTCATCAGTGTCTTATAGTTTTCTGCCTACAGGCCTTTTGTCTCCCTAGTTAGGTTTATTCCTAGGTATTTTATTCTTTTTGTTGCAATGGTAAGTGGGAGTGTTTCCTTAATTTCTCTTCCAGATTTTTCATCATTAGTGTATAGGAATGCCAGAGATTTCTGTGCATTAAATTTGTAGCCTGCAACTTTACCAAATTCATTGATTAGCTCTAGTAGTTTTCTGGGGGCATCTTTAGGATTCTCTATGTAGAGTATCATGTCATCTGCAAACAGTGACAGTTTTACTTCTTCTTTTCCAATTTGTATTTCTTTTATTTCTTTTCCTTCTCTGATTGCCGTGGCTAGGACTTCCAAAACTATGTTGAATAATAGTGGTGAGAATGGACTTCCTTGTCTTGTTCCTGATCTTAGAGGAAATGCTTTCAGTTTTTCACCATTGAGAATGATGTTTGCTGTGGGTTTGTCATATATGGCCTTTATTATGTTGAGGTAGGTTCCCTCTATGCCCACTTTCTGGAGAGTTTTTATCATAAATGGGTGTTGAATTTTGTAAAAAGCTTTTTCTGCATCTATTGAAATGATCATATGGTTTTTATTCTTTAATTTGTTAATATGGTGTATCACATTGATTGATTTGCTTATATTGAAGAATCCTTGCACCCCTGGGATAAATCTCACTTGATAATGGTATATACTTTTAATGTGTTGTTGGATTCTGTTTGCTGGTATTTTGTTGAGGATTTGTGAAACCATATTTATCAGTGATATTGGTGTGTAATTTTCTTTTCTTGTAGTATCTTTGTCTGGTTTTGGTATCAGGGTGATGGTGGCCTCATAGAATGAGTTCGGGAGTGTTCCTTCCTCTGCAATTTTGTGGAAGAGTTTGAGAAGGATGGGTGTTAGCTCTTCTCTAAATGTTTGATAGAATTCACCTGTGAAGCCATGTGGTCCTGGATTTTTGTTTGTTGGAACATTTCTAGTCACAATTTCAATTTCATTACTTGTGATTGGTCTGTTCATATTTTCTGTTTCTTCTGTGTTCAGTCTTGGGAGGTTATACCTTTCTAAGAATTGGTCCATTTCTTCCAGGTTGTCCATTTTATTGGCATAGAGTTGCTTGCAGTAGTCTCTTAGGATGCTTTTTATGTCTGTGGTGTCTGTTGTAACTTTTCCTTTTCCATTTCTAATTTTATTGATTTGAGTCTTCTCCTTCTTTTTCTTGATGAGTCTGGTTAATGGTTTATCAATTTTGTTTATCTTCTCAAAGAACCAGCTTTGAGTTGTATTGATCTTTGCTTCTATTTCATTTATTTCTGCTCTGATCTTTATAATTTCTTCCCTTCTGCTACCTTTCGATTTTGCTTGTTCTTCTTTCTCTAGTTCCTTTAGGTGTAAGGTTAGATTTTTTATTTGAGATTTTTCTTGTTTCTTGAGGTAGGCTTGTATAGCTATAAACTTCCCTCTTAGAACTGCTTTTGCTGCATCCCATAGGTTTTGGATCATCGTGTTTTCATTGTCATTTGTCTCTCGATATTTTTTGATTTCCTCTTTGATTTCTTCAGTGATTGCTTGGTTATTTAGTAACGTATTGTTTAACTTCCATGTGTTTGTGGTTTTTATGTGTTTTTTTTTTCCCTGTAATTGATTTCTATTCTGATAGTGTTGTGGTCAGAAAACATGCTTGATATGATTTCAATTTTCTTAAATTTACTAAGGCTTGATTTGTGACCCAAGATGTGATCTATCCTGGAGAATGTTCCGTGCACACTTGAGAAGAAAGTGTAATCTGCTGTTTTTATATGGAACGTCCTACAAATATCAATTAAATCTATCTGGTCTATTGTGTCATTTAAAGCTTGTGTTTCCTTATTTATTTTATGTTTGGATGATCTGTCCATTGGTGTAAGTGAGGTGTTAAAGTCCCCCACTATTCTTGTGTCACTGTCAATTTCCTCTTTTATAACTGTTAGCAGTTGCCTTATGTATTGAGGTCCTCCTATGTTGGGTGCATATATATTTATAATTTTTTTATCTTCTTCTAGGATTGATCCCTTGATCTTCATGTAGTGTCCTTCCTTGTCTCTTATAGTATTCTTTACTTTAATGTCTATTTTATCTGATATGAGTATTGCTACTCCAGCTTTCTTTTCATTTCCATTTGCATGGAATATCTTTTTCCATCCCCTTACTTTCAGTCTGTATGTGTCCCTAGGTCTGAGGTGGGTCTCTTGTAGACAGCATATAGATGGGTCTTGTTTTTGTATCCATTCAGCAAGCCTCTGTCTTTTGGTTGGAGCATTTAATCCATTCATGTTTAAGGTAATTATCGATATGTACATTCCTGTGACCATTTTCTTAATCGTTTTGGGTTTGTTTTTGTAGGTCCTTTTCTTCTCTTGTGTTTCCCACTTAGAGAAGTTCCTTTAGCATTTGTTGTAGAGCTGGTTTGGTTTGGTGGTACTGAATTCTCTTAGCTTTTGCTTGTCTGTAAAGCTTTTGATTTCTCCATCGAATCTGAATGAGATCCTTGTTGGGTAGAGTAATCTTGGTTGTAGGTTTTTCCCTTTCAACACTTTAAGTATATCATGCCACTCCCTTCTGGCTTGTAGAGTTTCAGCTGAGAAGTCAGCTGTTAACCTTATGGGAGTTCCCTTGTACGTTATTTGTCATTTTTCCCTTGCTGCTTTCAATAATTTGTCTTTAATTTTTGCCATTTGATTAATATGTGTCTTGGTGTGTTTCTCCTTGGGTTTATCCTGTATGGGACTCTCTGTGCTTCCTGGTCTTGGGTGGCTATTTCCTTTCCCATGTTAGAGAAGTTTTTGACTATAATCTCTTCAAATATTTTCTCGGGTCCTTTCTCTCTTCTCCTTCTGGGACCCCTATATTGCAAATGTTGTTGCATTTAATGTTGTCCCAGAGGTCTCTTAGGCTGTCTTTGTTTCTTTTCATTCTTTTTTCTTTACTCTGTTCTGCAGCAGTGAATTCCATCATTCTGTTTTCCAGGTCACTTATTCGTTCTTCTGTCTCAGTCATTCTGCCATTGATTCCTTCTAGTGTATTTTTCATTTCAATTATTGTATTGTTCATCTGTTTGCTTGTTCTTTAATTCTTCTACGTCTTTCTTAAACATTTCTTGTATTTTCCTGATCTTTGCCTCCATTCTTTTTCTGAGGTCCTGTATCATCTTCACTATCATTATTCTGAATTCTTTTTCTGGAAGCTTACCTATCTCCACTTCATTTAGTTGTTTTTCTGGGGTTTTATCTTGTTCCTTCATCTGGTACATAGCCCTCTGCCTTTTCATCTTGTCTATCTTTCTATGAATGTGGTTTTTGTTCCACAGGCTGCAGGACTGTAATTCTTCTTGATTCTGCTCCCAAATTTTTAATAAAATGAATTTATATACAAAGAGAAAAAAATAACAAGAAATTTTAGTTCTGGTAACGATAGTATATCTTTTATCAGAGTAATTGTCCTTCATTTGGGGTTAAATACTTCGAGGGGGATCCTCTTTCAAGTCAGTGGAGAAGAAACAGATGTATCTCCCACTAGGAAGAAAGGAACCACACTCACCAGAGACAAATTCATATGGGTCTTCAAATGAGGGAAACACAGTATCTACGAAGTGCTCTATCTTAGAGTTCAAGTCAAGAGCTACAATCTGAATGGCCTCTAAAGTCAGAGGACTGCCTAAGTGCTTAGAAATTTGAGCTGGATAAGTCATGAAAAGGACAAAGCTATAGTGCATGGGGGTGGAGAGTAGGGAGGACAACCCCCTAAGCTGTACAAGAACTTCCACTAAATACTTCACTAACTCTGAACTGTTCATACACGGGCAAGATTCTAAGAAGGTGGGAAAAACAATATATGGAAAAGTAAAAGAGCTGAAGAGAGATTTAAATTGCTGCCCAGTTTATAGGGAAGGTAAAATATTTGATTGCACTGCATATTTAATTCCGTTCAAGTAAACATAGTTTAGGAAAATAACTCTTGTCTTCTGTTGAAACCTCAAAGAGAACAGCCTTAGGAGCAAAAAAATATATCCTTGGACTATGGATTCACTCTAAGATTATGGGCAAACTGAAATAGAACTACCCTAACAAAAGAAAACAAAATATAAGCTTACAGGAGTCCAAGGTGACCCCCCTGTAAGGTAACTTCCAGAAAAATAAAATGGAAGCAGAATTTCTAGATTAAAACAGATAGTGTCCAGTATATAATACAAAGTTAATAACAATTAAGAGAAACAGAGAAATATGAAACATGGGCAAGGGAAATAACTTTCAAAAAGAAAAATAATCCACAAACTACAAAGTTAAAATTAGCACAGAAGGAAATGAAAGTGATTATGCTAAATATGTTTGTAAAAGAATATGGATAAAATAGGTGAGTAAATAGAATATTTAAGGAGAGATTTGGAATCTGTAAAAAGGAAAAAATGGAAAACCTAGCACTGAACACTAAACTAACAGATTTTTTGAAAGTCACTGGATGATACTAACATTAAAGGGGACTCAAAAGAAGAAAGAAAATCAATATAGGATATGGTACAGAAAACTAATAAATATATAGTTAAACCAAAGATGGCAAAAAAGAGCAGAAAAAAAAAAAAGTGGGGCTTCCCTGGTGGCGCAGTGGTTGAGAATCCGCCTGCCGATGCAGGGGACACGGGTTCGTGCCCCGGTCTGGGAAGATCCCACATGCCACGGAGCGGCTGGGCCCGTGAGCCACAGCCACTGAGCCTGCACATCCGGAGTCTGTGCTCCGCAACGGGAGAAGCCAAAACAGTGAGAGGCCTGCATACCACAAAACAAAACAAAAAAAAAAAAAAGTGAAAAGATTCAAAAAAGGTATACCATGCAAAAGTAATGACAAGAAAAATTGGTGATAATATAAATTAAAAATAGAATTTGAGTTGAAGAATAATACAACTAAATAAAATGATTGTATTATGTTAAAGAGTCAGTTAAGAAGACATAAACTAAATGTGTATTATAAGGATAAATACAAGTCAAAAAAAAGAAAGATAAATACATTTTCTCTGGTGAAAGAAGGCAAAAGATGTCCCTTCCCCCCATTCCATTTCTTAGAGCATTTATTTTAGAAAATTTGTAATTGTGAATTTTTTTTTCTTTGCCCCTTCAAGACATATGTATATCTTTTAAAAAGATAACTAAATACTTTGCCAGTTTTATAATCCAGGAATCTTTTCCTTGAGGACCTGGAAACCATCTGGAAATATAATCATCTAGAAAGATAGTGCCCCTCCCTCCCATTCTCCTTGGGAGAATAGGAACCTTAATGCAGTGGATTCCAAGTCATAAACCTATGGCCTGTCATAAAGATGGGAGAAATTCATTTTTCTTTAGATAAAGGCAACTAGCAAACACAAGTCGCTATCCAATTATCAGATGAACAGGATAAACTATATGTGACAAATGATTCTACAAAGTTCTCTTTGAGTTATCATTTATCTTGAAAACATGTTTCAAATGGGTTACATCTGCTTGACTATATAAAAGGATGAGATTACTTTCTGTCTTTGCAGTACTTTGGTGGACTTCCTGTGATGCACAGCACATGCTAGATTAAAGCTTATTCAATAATAGGGCTTCCCTGGTGGTGCAGTGGTTGAGAGTCCGCCTGCCAATGCAGGGGACACGGGTTCGTGCCCCGGTCCGGGCAGATCCCACATGCCGCAAAACGGCTGGGCCCGTGAGCCATGGCCACTGAGCCTGCACGTCCAGAGCCTGTGCTCCACAATGGGAGGAGCCACAACAGTGAGAGGCCCATGTACCACAAAAAAAAAAAAAAAAAAAAGTTTATTCAATAATATTAGTTTTCTATTTCCTCTACTTTTTGCACCTAACAACAGAACTTCAAAATACATGAAGCAAAATTGGTAGGCCTAAATGGAGTAATAGAGAAATCCCTACTCATATTTTGATATGTTTAACTTTCCTCTCTCCCCTCAATGACTGATAGAAAGTTGACAAATCATCAATAAATATTAAACATAACAAACATACTGAGACAAACTGGTAAAATAGAAAGTTGACAAATCATCAATAAATGTTATATGTGACTTGACACAATGAGACAAACTGATAAAATACATATAATATAAATAACAAAATAGAAATTGAGATATATAAAACATTACATCAAGTATTTGCAAAGTACACATTCTTTTCAACTGCAACTAATATAAGAGGATCTATAAAATACTCCCAGTTAATTATTTCAAACATTGAAATATAAAATGTTCTCTGACAAAAAAAAAGTAATGAAATTTAAAATAAACAACAAAATTTCCAAGAAACCCCAACATTTGGAAATTAAGCAACACACATCTAAATAAATCAAGGTCAAAAGTGAAATGATAATTTGTGGTTCTAAGACGGAAACATATTTTCATATGTTCCTATTAGAAAAAAAAGTATTAAATCCATTATCTAAATATCAACTTTAAAAAAACAAGAAGAACAAATTAAAAGCAACCAATTAGAAAAAGGAAATAATAATGAATGCAAAAATTAATGAATTCGGAAATGGAAAACCAGTAGAGAAAATGAATAAAGCCATAATTTCATATTCTGAAAAGTTTAACTGATAAACATCTGGATAGACTAATCATGAAAAATGAGGAATATTAATACTATAACATAAAGAATGAGAGAAAGGATATTCTTACAGACGCTATAGATATTTAAAAGACTAATTAAAGGAACCATTATGAACAAACACACGATTATAAATTTTGTAATTAGGTGAAATGACCAAATTCTTTCATATAATTATTTGGCAAAATTAATACAAGGTTTAGAAGTATTGTCTCTTTTCATGTCTGTTTGAACATAAAATCCACAATCCTTGTTATTGAACCATCTTTGTTGCTACAAGTCCTAAAATTGTCATGTATCATCTGTTGATCACAAATTTTATTTTTACACTTAAAATATTTTGGTTTTCAGTATACATTTTAATATATTTATATATTAAATATATCTTTTCAATAAATATATTTAAATTATTTAATTTATATAAATATTTACTCTTTATATTTATAAATATAAATTTATATTCATTTTTTCCCAATTTATTTACTACTTTATTAAAAGTCTTATGTTTTATTCTACCTTTTTCATTTCAATCTGATTTGAGAATCTCTGTTTCTTTAAAGCTCTGACTGCTTATTTAAGACACATAACTGACATTTCAAACCAAACAAAGACATTCTATTCAGGTAGTCACTTGATCTCAAAGGAAATAAAAGACATAGGTATTTACGCACAAGTGTGTATTATGTACTTAATACATATTAAATGTTATAACGTGGATCTGTTAGTACAACTGGACTCCATATCATCTAGATAAAACAAGCATATCACTAGTAATTAACACTTGAAATTGTGATACTTAATATTAAAAATTTAATATTAAAATATTAAATTGTAATACTAAATATTAATCTTACAATCACACAGATAATTTGTCACAATTATCATTAAAAATTGAACTACTAGGGCTTCCCTGGTGGCGCAGTGGTTGAGAATCCACCTGCCGATGCAGGGGACACGGGTTCGTGCCCCGGTCCGGGAGGATCCCACATGCCGCAGAGCAGCTGCGCCTGTGAGCCATGGCCACTGAGCCTGTTCTCCGCAACGGGAGAGGCCACAACAGTGAAAGGCCGGCGTACCAAAAAAAAAAAAAAAAAAAAAAAAAAAAAAAAAAAAAATTAACTACTAAAATTAAGAGCAGAGGTAGACACATGATATTCTCTGGACAAAGCTATTGATGCAGTCCAAACAAATAAAAGCCACATTATCATAAAATTCTGAATCAATATCCTCTCTTGACATAAACTTATGTGAAAAAACAGAATACTATAACATCTCTTAATTTGCTCAGCAGCTTCTACTGGCATTAAAATATACTGTCCCATCTTGGGAAAAAGCACGCTTATTTACAAATTCACTCACTTAAATAGAAATTCAGAAGTGGCAGGACAGATTACCTGTAACTGTCATATGCTGCTTTGTAGGAGATATTGACTTCCAAAACTCCTTTGAACAAATCTGATTAGGATATAGTCTTTCACATACTATTTTTGTAACACATTGTAGGAGAAAACAAAGCTTCCAAACTCCACAAACGAGTAAAATCTTTAGTACATTAAATGCACAATTTTGCTAACTGGATAACAAGAATTTTTTAAACTTAGAATTCCTATTCAGTAAAGAAAACAAGTTTAAACTTAACTAGTCAGTAAAAAAAAAATGTTTTAATCACACTGTGAAGCAAAAAGGTGATTCCCATTCTATTCATTATTTCAGAAGCCCAGTGACTCCATCTTAGGTAACTGGTTACAGCAGGAAACTCCACAACTGAACTGTTCACTCCCAAATTACAAGTGATTTCCCATTTACTTTCAACAGAAACACAGTTGAATAATTACGGGACGGTCTTCAAATCTCCTAAGTAAACAGATTATTTTCTAATAGCTCACATAAAGCAATAGGAGGTTTCATAGTCCACTCAAAGTTACATTCTTTTACATACAGTTGCTTAAATGCGATTTCAGTTTGTGTTAAACCATGCAAAGTCAGCTTTATATGGAAAGAAGGGATCTGCATTAACTTTCATATGTAAATATTTATTGTGCATCTACTCTCAAAGACAGGTGATGAGGAGAAAATAATCTATTTATTAAACAAACATGACGATATGATTATCACATTTCTAGACACTGCTCCTTTTTAAAGCACACCATATTTTTCCAGACTCATATCATCTTTTTGTGTGTGTATACGATATACTCAATATATCAAGTATTGACAAGAGATTAATTGACATATTTAGTCAAGAAAATGAAGTAGACAAACAAAGCCAAAATTGAAAGAATAGGTAAAAGCAGGATGTTTATCCTGGGGGTGTAGGTGAAAATCCATGATATACTGTCTAGGAGCATTTACTTTATTTTACTTTGTTTTTATTTTACTTGACTTGACTTATTTTATTTTATTTTAAAATTTGACTTCTCCTAAAATGTAAGTTCCATGAGCTGTTTTGCTCACTACTGTATCCATAGTGACTAGAATAGTGCCCAGAACATAGTAAGTGATCGATATTCACTGAATGAATGAATTTCTTTCAAAGAGCAAAGAAGACAATAAACATAAAAGCACTATACAAAAGGCACAGTGTTTTATTATTTGTATCAAAATGAAATTTGCTTTCACAAGGGTTACACCAGAAGGATTTGTGATACTGGGAGAAAAGGAATAAAAATTAAAATAGGATCATTTAAAGATCTTCAACAGCAAGGGGCTTTCTTTCAAGAGAGGAGTGACTATGTAGTTTATTTTAAACTAGTGGGTCCCACATCTCTTGGAGATTCTTTTTTTTGTTTTTAATGAATCTTGGAGATTCTTGATTTTAGAAGACTGTATGTAAAAAGTCATGGCAGAAGTACCATTAATAAGGAACACTCGATATGGAGTGTTTCCATTTAAAGAAAACAGTGGTGGAAAGAAAGGAAATGGATTAATTCAGTAAGCAGCTGCCAGTTAACGCCTGGTCCAAGGCTAGTAAGAGGAGAGTGGAAGGGTACTCCCCAGATTGCTACAAGTTAATGGGCTGATACAGAAGAAGGGCTATTAGATCCATAATTACGGATTATTCTAATCCAATCAGAATATATCATACCATGAAGATGCTACTGAATACATTTGAGAATTGGGTGGGATTTATGTACAGTGAAACATTTTATCTCAAAGACACCAGCACTATGAATGTTAGTTCACAGAGAGTGAACTTTGGGATTGATCACAGTTCTATAAATAGAATTACCATATGATCCAGCAATCCCACTCCAGGGCATACATCCAGACAAAACTATAATTCAAAGATACATGCATGTTCATAGCACTATTCACAATAGCCAAGACATGGAAACAACCTAAATGCATATCGATGAATGGATAAAGAAGATGTGCTACTCAGCCATAAAAAAGAATGAAATAAAGCCATTTGCAGCAACATGGATGGACCTAGAGATTATCATACTAAGTGAAGTTAAGTCAGACAGAGAAAGACATATATCATATGATATCACTTATTTGCAGAATCTAAATATGACATAAATGAACTTATCCAAGAAACAGACTCACAGAAATAGAGAACAGACATGGTTGCCAGGGTAGGGGGTGGCAGGGCAGAAGGGATGGACTGGGAGTTTGGGACTAGCAGATGCAAACTATCATATATAGGTTGGATAAACAACAAGATCCTACTTACAGCACAGGGAACTATATTCGATATCCTGTGATAAACCACAATGGAAAAGAATATGAAAAAGTGTATATATATACATGTATATAAGAATATACATGTATATATATATTTATATATATATATATAACTGAATCACATTGCTGTATAGCAGAAACAAACACAACATTGTAAATCAACTATACTTCAATAATTTTTTTTTTTAATTTGTGCTCCTAAAATTTTGGGAACTTGTTGAAATTAGTAGCCATGTTGCATGGTAGGTTATGCATTTTCTGGACCTATCCCCTATCTACTGAGTGCCTGACATAGAGTTACAAAAGATCTATCCCTTTGTCTCAAGGCAAGACAGACATAAGGAACAAGTTATGCTCCAGGGATTCCCATGGGTTCACGCTGAGTTAGATTCCAGATGAGACCATACCCTTGCTTAGCTCGTTTCCCTGCCCCATCTTGATTCCCTCACTAATTTTTTCCTGAAAAACCTCACCTCAATAGGTCATATGCACTTGGATCCTGTGTCAGTTCAGGCTTCTCCAAAAACAAACCTAAATCAGGCCACACATATATTGAAAATGAAATATGAATCTTATGAAATTTAGGTTTATTTTCCATAAGAGGATGAACAAAGGAGGTCAGGGAACAATGCTGAAATGTGTTCTGGTATTAAATAGACTTTGAAGATCTAGATGGTAGTAAGATATGAAACTGAAATTCATCCTGGGGTACCTATCACTATCCTGGGGTACCAATCACCCTTGTTAGTTCCTGGTCATCATGGAACAGTGCCCTCTGCTGGATGACTTTATGTCTGAGCTGGATCTGAAACTTTCATTCATTCCTTCTCCTGTGCTCTTCCATCTATGTAGATCTGAGAGTTTGATCTATATTATTCTATACTATTTTCCTCCACTCTAAAGATTTTCTTTTGAAATTTCTTCCAAGGAAAGTCTACTGGCAAAAAAACAAAAACAAACACAAAAACGTCCTTAATTTAGTTTTTCTGAAAAGGTCTTACTTCTCCTTCACTATTGAAGGATAACTTTTCAAGGCATGTTGTTTCATACTGAATTCAAATATTGTTCCATTCTTTAAGTTCAAATAATAAACATTTATTAATATATCAACTTTGAAAGGAAAACATGGCTAATGACTTGCAATCCTTGTAACTATCTACATCCTTAAACTGATTTATTTTTCTTCACAATACTTCTTTCTTACTAACACTGTATCATAGGCCTAGTATTAAAAATAGTATCTGATCCATATTGATAATAAAAATATCTCATTTAATGAATAAATGTAAGAATGATTAATTAACCCATATATAAGGGATGAGAATATTTAGAAACAATTTAAATATTCAAAACACTTAATTCTGTTTTTATTTTTGTTTTATGTCAGAGGAGGTTTCAGTTCCATCTAATAAAGCTAAGATATTATTTTTGTACTTGTAGATTTTCTTTGATAATTTCCAGGTTATTTGTTAGATATGTTTAATTGTTTTTCTTAAGATAACTATTCTATGCTAATGGAATTCATTATTCATGTTGAATTTTCACAAGGTCATACAACTGGATAATTCATGCGCTTTTGAAAATTTTTTTAAATCTACTTTCTTTCGTATATCAAAGGAGTTGTATCAGATTCTAAATTTGTATGTGGGAATTTCACTGTCTTATCATTTAATTGTTAAGAAAATATACATTTAGTTGGATTTATCCTACATTCTCCATATAATATATAATTTGGAATCTCCTCTACTTTTTACCATTACCACCATCTTTCTCTTATTCTTCATCTTTTTATCTTTTGCCTTTCCATGGTATGAAGCTTTTCTTAGATTTATCTTCCATGATACTAATTTCATTTTCAAAAGGGTCTGCTTTCTGCTCTTCTTACTTGTTTTAAACTTTGCTAATATCATGGCTTATATTTTCAGTTTAGGTCCTTACCATTTTCTTATTTTTTTCTCATTGTGAAGCCTTATCATGTAGATTTATAACAGTTTTGCTTTAGTTAACATTTTTGAAGTTTCTGAGCTGGTATAGCTTTAACTTCTCTTCGAATTCCTGGAGGAAATTTTGTCGATGTTAATTTCAATGATGATGGTGGTGATGAGTTTTACTTCTATTCTTTGAGCATTATTTTTTGGATGCTTAATCATTTAATTCAGACAGTGTTATGTATAGTCATACCTCACTTTATTGCACTTTGCCTTATTATTCCTTGCAGATATTGCACAAATTGAAGGTCTGTGGCAACCTTGCATCAAGGAAGTCAATGGCAGCATTTTTCCAACAGCATTTGCTCACTTCATGTCACTCATGTCACATTTTGGCAATTCTTGCAATATTTCAGCCTCATTAATTATATTTGTTATGGTGATCTGTTATTTGCGCAGTGACTTCCTGAAGACTCAGATGATTGTTGGCATTTTTCAGCAATCAAGTATTTTTTAATTAAGGTGCATACATCGTTTTTTAGACATCATTCTATTGCACTTAAAAGACTACATTATAGTGTAAAGATAACATTTACATGCACTGGGAAACCAAAAAATTTGTGTGGCTCACTTTATTGTGATATTGGCTTCATTGCAGTCATCTGGAACAGAATCCACAGTATCTCCGAGGTATGCCCATAGTTAGTCTTAATTCTTGTCTAGAAATACTAAGAGTTTGTATTGGTTTATGCTGTGTCACCAATACTGTGACACAGCAAAACCATTAAACACAATGCTGTGCTTAATCCAGGAATTATGTTTCACAGAATTCCTTTCCTTGTATGGATGTGTTAGCCAACAGAGGAATGTGCATGACATTTTTTTTCAGAAGCTACACATTGCCCAACACTCTGAAGCCAACCTTCTCTCCTTCTCATGGAGTCAGAAGTGGTGGCAGACAGAAGTAACCAGCGGCTTCCAACTTTTCTTTGCTCTCTTCCACTCTGTATCCAAATTCTTCCCAAATGCTGTCACTGCTCTGACCTTCAGTGTTTCCCCTGCCCACTGCCACTCACTCACCTATACACCTATAGAGAGGAAATAACTTCTCACAAATTACCCAGGAACTCGCCATTCATGATTCCATCAGCCAGACTTGCTTGTCTTCTCAGATTGATCAGCTGGTGACTTCTATTCTGATCCTCCAGTAAATCCTTCTGGACCTTCACTTCCCCAAATTCTCCTACCACTTGTGTGCTCTAATTCATGTAATAAATCTTTTATTCTTAAAATGTATAGTGCTTCAGGAGAATGAGAAGACAAGCCACAGACTGGAAGAAAATATTTGCAAAGACAAATCTGATAAAGGACTGTTATCCAAAATTTACAAAGTACTCTTAAAATAAACAGACAATAAAAATGTCTATTCAGGTCTTCAGCCCATGTTTTAATCAGGTTGTTGTGTTTTTGTTGTGGAGCTGTATGAGCTATTTATATAAGAGGGCACACAGATGGCCAGAGGTATATGAAAAGATGCTCAACATTTCTAATCATCAGGGAAATGTTAATCAAAACCACAATGAGGTATCACCTCACACCAGTCAGAATGGTTATTATCAAAGAGACTGAAAATAACAAATGTTGGTGAGGATGTGGAGAAAAGGGAACCCTTGTGCACTGTTGGTGGGAAGGTCAAATGGTGCAGCCACTGTGGAAAACAGAATGGAAATTCCTCAAAAAATGAAAACTAGAACTACCATATGATCCAGAAATTTTACTCCTTCGTATGTATCTGAAAAAAAATAAAAACACTAATTCGAAAAGATACACACACGTCGATGTTCATAGAAGCATTATTTATAATAGCCAAGATAAGGAAGTAACCCTAAGTGTCCAACAACAAGTGAATGGATAAAGACGATGTGGCATATAAATAAATAAATAAATACACACACACACACACACACACACACACACACACATATACACAATGGAATACTACTCAGCCATAAAAAAGAATGAGATTTTGCCCTTCACAACAACATGGATGGACTTGGAGGGTATTATGCTAAGTGAAAGAAATAAGACAAAGAAAGAAAAATACTGTATATTATCACTTATATGTGGAATCTAAAAAGTACAACAACTTAGTGAATATAACAAAAAAGAAATAGAGTCAGATATAGAGCACAAGCTAGTGGGTACCAGTGGGGAGAGGGAAAGGGGGAGGGACAAAATAGGAGTAGGGGATTAAGAGGAACAAACTATTATGTATAAAATTATCTACAAGAAGATATTGTACAGCATAGGGAATATAGCTAATATTTTCCAATAACTATAAAATGTGAAACCTTAAAAATTGTGAATAACTATGCTGTATACCTGTAACATATAATATTTTATATCAACTATACTTCAATTTAAAAAAACTCAACCATAAGAAACCAAACAGCCTGATTTTTAAAATGGAGCTTAACACCTCACCAGAGAAAAAATACCAATAGAAAACAGGCATACGAAAAGATGCTCCATATCATCATCAGAGAAGTGCAAATTAAAGCATTAATGAGATACCACTATACACCTTTCAGAACGGCCAAAATCCAGAACACTGACAACACCAATGCTGACATGGATGTGGAGTCATGAGAACTCTAATTCAATGCTGGAAGGAATCAAAATGGTACAGTCTCTTTGAAAGACAGTCTGTCAGTTTCTTACAAAACCAAACATACACTTATCATAAGATCCTTGGTATGTACCCAAAAGAGTTGAAAATATGTCAACACGAAAACTTGTACGTAGATGTTTATTGCAGCTTTATTCATAATTGCCAAACTTGGAAGCCACCAAGATGCCCTTCAGTAGGAGAAGGGATAATTAAATTGTGGTACATCCTGACAATGGAATATTATTTAGTATTAAAAAGAACTGGGCTATCAAGCCATGAAAAGACACGTAGAAACCTTAAATGCATATTACTAAGTGAAAAAAGCCAATCTGAAAAGGCCACATACTATACTATATGATTCCAACTACAAAACGCTGTGGAAAAAGCGAACCTATGAAGACAATGAAAAATAACAGTGGTTGCTGGGGGTTGTAGGGGGAATGTATGAATAAGTGGAGCACAGAGGATATTTAGGGCAGATAAAATACTGTTTATGGTACTATAATGGTAGAAATACATCATTATACCTTTGTCCAAAGCCACAGAATGTATAACACCAAGAGGGAACCATACTGTAAAGTACAGACCTTGATGGGTCAGTCTAGGTTCATCCTTGGTAAAGCAAGTACCATTCTAGTGAGTGATGTAGGTAACAGGGGAGGCTGTACATATGTGGGAGCAACAGGCATATCGGAAATCTCTGTACCTGTCTTTCAATTTTTTTTTCAACCACAAACTGCTCTAAAAAGTAACAAAGTCTTAAAAAAGAAGTATAATTAATGAGCTAAGAGAGGAGAGAAAGTGGAATCATATAAAATGCTCAGTTAAACTAGGGAAGGCAGAAAAAGAGGGGAAAAAAGAAAAAGAAACAAAGAACAAGTACAATGAATAGGAACCATTATGAACATGCAGCTATTCTACATCAATACCATATTAAATGTGATTGGTCTAAATATAGCAACTAAAGATAAATTTTCAGAGTGGATGAAAAACAAGATCCAACCATATATTACCTACGAGAAACCCACTTTAAATATAGATACAGATAGGATAAAAGTAAAGTAATAGAGAACGATATACCACACTAACATTAATAAATATTTTGAAATAAATTAAATTAAAATACAACTTAAAACCTGTGGGATGCAATGAAAGCAGTGAAAAGAACAAAATTTATAGCATTAAACACATAAATTAGAAAAGAAGATCAAAAGCTAATAATCCAAGCTTGCACTTTATGAAAATAGAAGAGTACATTAAGCATAAAGAATCACAAAAAATAATAAAAAACAACAAACCAATGAGATGGAAAACAACAAAGAGAATCGACAAAACCAAAAGTTAGTAGTTCTTTGAAGACATAAATTAATAAACCTACAGATAGGATAACCAAGACAAAAAGAGAAAACCACAAATTACCAATTTCAGAAATGAAAGCAGAAACATTGCTACTGGTACCATGAACATTCTAAAAAGGATAAAGGCATACCATGAACAACTCTATGCCCACAAATTTGGTAATTTAGAAGTAATAAACCAATTCCTTGTAAGCACAAAGTGCCAAAACTCACACAAGGAGAACTACTGTGGAAGTAGGAGGAACACCAAAGAACATTAAAAATATAGTAAGATTTAATTACAGATAATAAGGTTTTAAAATATTTTTAATAGAAGTGTAAGATATAACAGTGTTAAAAAACCCAACTGAATTGACTTTGTTGCTCCAATGTTTACTACCTGGTTTACTAGTGGCTACTACTGACTAAATAAATTAAAATCAGAGTGTTTTCCAATAGAAAGTAGTGGTTTATAAATGTCCTTATTTATATTAATTATAAGGCACTTACTATTGCTATACGTTATTTTTTAATTGAAAAACATTTTACAAAGAAATTTATACATTTAAGTTGCTAGAAGCAAACAATGTTGCTTAATCATAATAAATCAGTGTTTGACATGTTTCAGACTGTTCTTGAGACAATAAAATGTCAAAGTGAGGCAGAGCAACTGAATGAGATATTTTCAGAAAAGAGCAACACTGCTATGTATTAGAACCTATTGTTTGACACATAAACGTGATTATGTGATCAACAACTACTGTTTCATAGAAACTGGAATGGTATCTTTGACTATATTTATTTAATTGTTACAGTTTTGAAAGAAAGGTATAATCATTTTAGAGATGAGAAAACTCAGGTTCAGAGAGATTACATAACTTTCTCCAGGCCACTGAGCAAGTAAGTAGGGAAGGTAATATTAGAATCTATTTCTATGTAACTTACTAGTACAAGCTCTTTCTACAGAATAATTTTACCACCATGCAAATGATTCTACTGACTGATATTTTCTGTAATTTATTCCTCCTACATGGATAGTTGTTAACATATAAATTAATCGTTAAGGCAAAATATTCTTGTTTAGAGCTTAAAGACATCAAACTTCTGGCATAATTTTCTATTTTTTTTTGTTGTTGTTCAATACTCCATTATTTTTCTCATGCGTGTCACCAAAATATTTTAGATATTTCAATGTATATTAAGTGGAATATTATTGTAGTCAGCATACTTTTAAGTTTTTAATACCTTTAAGTAACAATTTAAAGTAATTTTGTAAATGGACATTTAGGAAGAGATTACATATTTACAAGAGTTTTGCTTATTATAAATTCAAAGTTTCTGTTTCCAACTAAGTACTTAGTGTTTCCAACTAAATAGGATGGTTAAATATTTACCCAGAGGGAAAATGTCTGTTCCTCCCACTTGTACAGTTAATGTTGACAAACACCCTTTCCTTCTTTGTATAGAACTATATTGCCCAATAAGAACCACTAGCCATGCATGACTATTGAACACTTAAAATGTATTTTGTCTAAATAGAAATGTGTGGTGAAATAAGTCAGAGAAATACAAATACCATATGTTTTCACTCATATGTGGACTCTAAAAAATACAACAAACGAATGACTATAACAAAACAGACTCACAGATATAGAGAATTAGTGGCTACCAGTGAGGCGAGTGATGGGGGGAGGGGCAAGACTGAGGTAGGGGATTAAGAGGTACAAACTACTATGTATAAGATAAATAGATACATGGATATATTATACAGCATAGGGAATAGAGCCAATATTTTATAGTAACTTTAAATGGAGTATAATCTATTTAAAAAATTTGAATCACTATGTTGTACATGTGAAAATAGTATAATACTGTAAATCAACTGCATTTTAATCATTAATTCATTAAATTGAAATGTATGGTAACTACAAAATACAGCCCAAATTCTGAAGGCTTAGTATAGAAAAAAAATTTCATTAATTTTTGTATATCACTTGCAATTAAAATATTTTGAGTAAACTGCTTAAATTAAGTGCATTATTGCAATGAATTCCACTTGTTTTTTTCTTTTTAATATGCCCACTAAAATTTTCAAATTAGACATGTAGCTCATATATATAGTATGCTGAAGTACATAATATGTTCTACAATATGTTCTAATGCATTCTTATACACACCTCTCCTTCCCATATTATAACATTTATGCATGAATATGATGTCTTTTTTAATACAATGCTTCCATCTTTGACACATATCTACATTTATTAAAATCCAATTTTAACTTGGGTAGTTTTAGGACTGCTTCCAAAGAAACAAATAAAAAACTTGTATTTTAAGTCTGTCTCTCAGCTAATGATACATCACATTTTCCTTGCTTATATTGTCCTGGAAGAACTGTTTAAGTTAAAAATTATATACCTACATGAGCTGAAAATTAGGTATGAGAACAAATGGGTGGTTTATTAAGAAAGAAAATCCACTTTACTTTCCAGTTTCAAATATAAACTAAAGGAAACCTAAAACACCAGTAATCTATTAAAGAAGGATCAGCAATTATATTTTATATACTTTCTATCAATTTTCTTTTAAACTTTATAGCATAAAATGTAAAATGTTGGGCTTCCCTGGTGGCGCAGTAGTTGAGAATCCGCCTGCCGATGCAGGGAACACGGGTTCGTGCCCCGGTCCAGAAGGATCCCACATGCCGTGGAGCGGCTGGGCCCGTGAGCCATGGCCGCTGAGCCTGCGTGTCCGGAGCCTGTGCTCCACAACGGAAGAGGCCACAAAGGTGAGAGGCCCATGTACAGAAAAAAAAAAAAAAAAAATGTAAAATGTAATGATGCATATTTTCTAAAGCACTCATCTTGAAAATAACCAAGCAAAATCCCAAATGTTTTTACAATTGACTGTATTTTTACTTGAAATAAACCAAGTGCGTATTTGCAATGTTTATTAGCTGAAAACTTTCCTTTCTTTAAATTACTGCACTTGAAATAACACTATCACTAGATATTTTTTAATTGAAGTACGTTTTTATAGAGTTACAAAGGATGTTATGGATTTAAATTTGACTAGAAAACATTAATTTTAAAGAAATATATTTCCACTTTAAAAAATTTTACTTAAGGAGCTATTTCTGAAATCCTGCTTAGGACCTCTGGTTTAGTTCACATTCAATTTTTGTTGACTCAAATCCCAGTTATGCTTCTAAAAACCCATATTCAGCCTTGCATTTTTAAATCCTGCATGATAGGTCTAGAAATAGAATTATACATTTACATGGATAGCACGTGGCTATCCATTAACCCATGTGTCTACTTTTATTTATTCTTTTTTCTTTTTGCTGTACGCAGGCCTCTCACTGTTGTGGCCTCTCCTGTTGCAGAGCATAGGCTCCGGACACACAGGCTCAGCAGCCATGGCTCACGGGCCTAGCCACTCTGCGACAGGTGGGATCTTCCCGAACTGGGGCACAAACCCGTATCCCCTGCATCAACAGGCAGACTCTCAACCACTTCCGCCACCAGGGAAGCCCCATGTGTCCACTTTTTTAAAAAAAACTTCCTCTCCTGTGTGAAGATTCCAACAGCTCTGCTCAATCATGTGAAATCTATTGATATCGGTAATTAGTTTAACTGTGTGATTGCTACCTCAGGTAACCACTGAATATTCAGTGGTCTTCTTTTTTCCTCTCTATTCTAGTCTACAGTACAGAAAATCATGTGAGAACAGGTGAAGTGGTTAAAAAATACATTACATGGTTAAGGTGATTGTCTGTTGATACCATGAACTTTTCTAATTTAACACATGCAGTGGTTAGAGAAATAGACTTGACTTTCCTTGATGAAAGATGGATTAGTAGCCCCAGGGTATCATGACATTTATTTTTAAAGTACAAAATAACATTTTGGCCAGGATAATAATAAATAAATAATAAATGTATTTTTTTATTTCCAAAGAAGCAGTGATAGATGTTTTACCAGACAGATTTATTTACAAATGCATGTTCCAATCATGAACTGGAAGAGACTTAAAAAGCATCACCATATTTTAAAACCTCATTTCAAACAAAACGAATTGAAAATAACCTGAAAGAAAAAGAAGAGTGGCATAAAATGAACTACTATGAACAGCCAACAACTTTGATTTATTAAAACTAATATGATAACTTTTTAAAGTACTTTTATTTCATAAAAAAAGAATCTGTTTTATTTAGTGTAATGAATGCTTCATGAATGTTTTTGGAAAATTCAATTTACCATCCATATTGATCCCATTTCTGGCTTCCCCTAAAATCACATGAATAAATGCCAGAAAATTTGGAATTGAATTGCATCATTTTGCAAAGTGTACATAGTTCAAAACAACTTCTTTTTAAAGCTCTTCTCTCTGCCTCCTCGAAGTTCTTTCCAATTCTGATACTTTGGAGCTTCAGTGCCTTCTAATACCTGACCTCTTTTACAGCAATATTATTTTTTTAACATCTTTATTGGAGTACAATTGCTTTACAATGGTGTGTTAGTTTCTGCTGTATAAAAAG
Organism: Kogia breviceps; assembly: GCF_026419965.1. Lineage (NCBI taxonomy): Eukaryota > Metazoa > Chordata > Mammalia > Artiodactyla > Physeteridae > Kogia > Kogia breviceps. Next base: position 43,934,463 of record NC_081317.1, on the reverse strand, counting down.
TGAATCAGCTAAATGTATACATATATCCTCATATCCCCTCCCTCTTGTGTCTCCCTCCCACCCCTCTAGGTGGTCACAAAGCACCGAGCTGATCTCCCTGTGTTATGCAGCTGTTTCCCAAGAGCTATTTAACATTTGGTAGTGCATATATGTCAATGCTACTCTCTCACTTCATCCCAGTTTAACCTTCCCCCTCCCTGTGTCCTAAAGTCCATTCTCTAGGTCTGTGTCTTTATTCCTGTCCTGCCCCTAGGTTCTTTAGAACCATTTTTTTTTTTTTTTTTAGATTCCATATACATGTGTTACCATATGGTATTTGTTTTTCTTCTTCTGACTTACTTCACTCTGTATGACAGACTCAAGGTCCATCCACCTCACTACAAATAACTCAATTCCATTTCTTTTTACAGCTGAGTAATATTGCATTGTATATATGTGCCACATCTTTATCAATTCTCTGTCGATGGACACTTAAGTTGTTTCCATGTCCTGCATATTATAAATAGTGCTGCAATGAACACTGTGGTACATGACACGTTTTCAATTATGGTTTTCTCAGGGTATATGCCCAGTAGTGGGATTGCTGGGTCATAAGGTAGTTCTATTTTCAGTTATTTAAGGAAACTCCATATTGTTCTACATAGTGGCTGTGTCAATTTACTTTCCCACCAACAGTGCAAGAGGGTTCCCTTTTCTCCACACCCTCTCCAGCATTTATTGTTTGTAGATGTTTTGATGATGGCCATTCTGAAAGGTGTGATGTGTAATACCTCACTGCACATTGGATTTGCATTTCTCTAATGATTAGTGATGTTGAGCATCCTTTCATGTGTTTGTTGGCAACCTCTATATCTTCTTTCGAGAAATGTCTATTTAGATCTTCTGCCCATTTCTGGATTAGGTTCTTTGTTTTTTTGATATTCAGCTGTAAGAGCTGCTTGTATATTTTGGAGATTAGTCCTTTGTCAGTTGCTTTGTTGGCAAATATTTTCTCCCAATCTGAGAGTTGTCTTCTCATCTTTTTTCTGGTTTCCTTTGCTGTGTAAAAGCTTTTAAGTTTCATTAGGTCCCAACTGTTTATTTCCGTTTTTACTTCCATTTCTCTAGGAGGTGGGTCAAAAAGGATTTTGCTGTGATTTATGTCAGAGTGCCCTTCCTATGTTTACTCTAAGAGTTTTATAGTGTCAGGCCTAACATTTAGGTCTTTGATCTATTGTGAGTTTATTTTTGTGTATGGTGCTAGGGACTGTTCTAATTGCATTCTTTTACATGTAGCTGTCCAGTTTTCCCAGCACCACTTATTGAAGAGGATGTTTATTCTCCATTGTATATTCTTGCCTCCTTTATCAAAGATAAGGTGACCATATGTGCATGGGTTTATCTCTGGGCTTTCTCTCCAGTTCCACTGATCTATATTTCTGTTTTTGTGCCAGTACCATATTGTCTTGATTGCTGTAGCTTTGTAGTGTAGCTTTGTAGTGTACTCTGAAGTCAGGGAGCCTGATTCTTATAGCCTCATTTTTCTTTCTCAAGATTGCTTTGGCTATTTGGGGTCTTTTGTGCTTCCACACAAATTGTGAATGTTTTTTGTTCTAGTTCTGTGAAAAATGCCATTGGTAGTTTGATAGGGATTGCATTGAACCTGTAGATTTCTTTGCGTAGTATAGTCATTTTCACAATGTTGATTCTTTGAATGCAAGAACATGGTACATCTCTCCATCTCTTCGTATTACCTTTAATTTCTTCATCAGTGTCTTACACTTTTCTGCATACAGGTCTTTTGTCTTCTTACATAGGTTTATTCCAAGGTATTTTATTCTTTTTGTTGCAATGGTAGATGGCAGTATTTCCTTAATTTCCCTTTCAGATTTTTCCTCAATAGTGTACAGAAATATGCATTAACTTTGTATCCTAATACTTTACCAAGTTCATTGATTAGCCCAAGTAGTTTTCTGGTAGCAGCCTTAGGATTTTCTATGTATAGTATGATATCCTCTGCAAACAGTGAAAGTTTTACTTCTCCTTTTCTGATTTGGATTCCTTTTATTTCTTTTTCTTCTCTGATTGCTGTGGCTAAAACTTCCAAAACTATGTTGAATGATAGTGGTGAGAGTGGGCAACCTTCTCTTGTTCCTGATCTTAGAGGAAATAGTTTGTTTTTCACCACTGAGAATGATGTTGGCTGTGGGTTTGTCATATATGGCCTTTATTATGTTGAAGTAAGTTCCCTCTATGCCTACTTTCTGGATAATTTTTATCATAAATGGGTGTTGAATTTTGTCAAAAGATTTTTCTTCATCTATTGAGATAATCATATGATTTTTACCTTTAATTTGTTATTATGGTGTATTAACATTGATTGATTTGCATATACTGAAGAATCCTTGCATTTCTGGGATACACCCCACTTGATCATGGTGTATGATCCTATTAATGTGCTGTTGGATTCTGTTAGCTAGTATTTTGTTGAGGAATTTTGCATCTATGTTCATCAGTGATACTGGCCTGTAGTTTTCATTCTTTATGACATCTGTCTGGTTTTGACAATTTTATCTTCTCAAAGAACCAGCTTTTAGTTTTATTGATCTTTGCTATTGCTTCCTTCATTTCTTTTTCATTTATTTCTGATCTGATCTTTATGATTTTTTCCTTCTGTTATCTTTGGGGTTTTTTGTTCTTCTTTCTCTATTTGGTTTAGGTGTAAGGTTAGGTTGTTCATTTGAGATATTTCTTGTTTCTTAAGGTAGGATTGTATTGCTATAAACTTCCCTCTTAGAACTGCTTTTGCTGCATCCCATAGGTTTTGGGTTGGCGTGTTTTCATTGTCATTTGTTTCTAGGTATTTTTTGATTTCCTCTTTGATTTCTTCAGTGATCTCTTGGTTATTAGGTAGTATGTTGTTTCGCCTCCATGTGTTTGTATTTCTTACAGATTTTTTCCTATAATTGATATCTAGTCTCATGGCCTTTTGGTCGGAAAAGGTACTTGATACGATTTCAATTTTCTTAAATTTACCAAGGCTTGATTTGTGACACAAGATATGATCTACCCTGCAGAATATTCCATGAGCACTTGAGAAGAATGTGTATTCTGTTGTTTTTGGATGGAATATACTATAAATATCAATTAAGTCCATCTTGTTTAATGTATCATTTAAAGCTTGTGTTTCCTTAATTATTTTCATTTTGGATGATCTGTCCATTGATGAAAGTGGGTGTTAAAGTCCCCTACTATGATTGTGTTACTGTCAATTTCCCCTTTTATGGCTGTTAGCATTTGCCTTATGTATTGTGTGCTCCTATGTTGCATGCATAAATACTTACAATTGTTGTATCTTCTTCCTGGATTTATCCCTTGATCATTATGTAGTGTCCTTCTTTGTCTCTTGTAATAGTCTTTATTTTATTTTTATTTTATTTATTTATTTATTTATTTATTTATTTATTTATTTTTGCGGCACGCGGGCCTCTCACTGTTGTGGTCACTCCCATTGCAGAGCACAGGCTCCGGACGCGCAGGCTCAGCGGCCATGACTCACGGGCCCAGCCGCTCCGCGGCATGTGGGATCTTCCCGGACCGGGGCACGAACCCGCATCCCTTGCATTGGCAGGCGGACTCTCAACCACTGCGCCACCAGGGAAGCCCAATAGTCTTTATTTTAAAGTCTATTTTTTTCTGATAAGAGAATTGCTACTCCAGCTTTCTTTTGATATCCATTTACATGGAATATCTTTTTATATCCCCTCACTTTCAGCATGGATGTGTTCCTAGGTCTGAAGTGCATCTCCTGTAGACAGCATAAATACGGGTCTTGTTTTTTATCCATTCAGCCAGTCTATGTCTTTTGGTTGGAGCATTTAATCCATTCACAGTTAAGGTAATTATCAATATGTATGCTCCTATTACCGTTTTCTTAATTGTTTGGGGTTTGTTATTGTAGGTGTTTTCCTTCTCTTTTGTTTCCTGACTAGAGAAGTTCCTTTAGCATTTGTTGTAAAGCTGGTTTGGAGGTGCTGAATTCTCTTAGCTTTTGCTTGTCTGTAAAGGTTTAAATTTCTCCATTGAATCTGAATAAGATCCTTGCTGGGTAGAGTAATTTTGGTTGCTGGTTTTTCCCTTTCATCACTTTAAATATGTCCTGCCAGTCCCTTCTGGCTGGCAGAGTTTCTGCTGAAAGATCAGCTGTTAACCTTATGGGGATTCCCTTGTATGTTATGTGTTGCCTTTCCCTTGCTGCTTTTAATATTTTTTCTTTGTATTTAATTTTTGACAGTTTGATTAGTATGTGTCTTGGCTTGTTTCTCCTTGGAGTTATCCTGTACAGGACTCTCTGCCCTTCCTGGACTTGATTGTTTCCTTTCTCACGTTAGGGAAGTTTTCAGCTATAATCTCTTCAAAGATTTTCTCAGACACTTTCTTTTTCTCTTCTTCTTCTGGGACCCCTATAATTTGAATGTTGGTGCATTTAATGTTGTCCCAGAGGTCTGTGAGACTGTCCTCAATTCTTTTCATTCTTTTTTTTTTTATTCTACTCGGCAGTAGTTATTTCCACTAGTTTATCTTCCTGGTCACTTCTCTGTTCTTCTGCCTCAGTTATTCTGCTATTGATTCCTTCTAGAGAATTTTTAATTTCATTTATTTTGTTGTTCATCATTGTTTGTTTGCTCTTTATTTCTTCCAGGTCCTTGTTAAACATTTCTTGTATTTTCTCCATTCTATTTCCAAGATTTTGGATCATCTTTACTATCATTATTCTATATTCTTTTTCCGGAAGACTGCCTATTTCCTCTATATTTGTTTGCTCTGGTGGGTTTTTACCTTGCTCCTTCAGCTGCTGCATATTTATCTGTCTTCTCATTCTGCTTAACTTATGGTGTTTGGGGTCTCCTTTCACAGGCTGTAGGTTTCTAGTTCCCCTTGTTTTTGGTATCTGCCCCCAGTGGGTAAGCTTGGTTCAGTGGGTTGTGTAGGCTTCCTGGTCGAGGGGTCTCGGTGCCTGTGTTCTGGTGGGTGGGACTGGATCTTTTCTTTCTGGTGCTCAGGGCCATGTCCAGTGGTGTGTTTTGGGGTGTCTGTGTACTTAGTATGATTTTAATCAGCCTCTCTGCTAATGGGTGGGGTTGTGTTCCTGTCTTGCTAGTTGTTTGGCATGGGGCATCCAGCACTGGAGCTTGCTGGCCATTGGGTGGAGCTGGGTAATAGTGTTGAGACAGAGATCTCTGGGAGAGCTCTTGCTGATTGATATTATGCAGGGCTGGGAGGTCTCTGGTGGCCCAATGTCCTGAACTCAGCTCTCACATCTCAGAGGCTCAGCCCTAACACCAGGGCAGAACACCAAGACCCTCTCAGCCACACAGCTCAGAAGAAAAGGGAGAAAAAATGGAAGAAAAATAATAATAAATAAATAAAATTTTAAATTATTGAAATAACAAAATTTTAAAATTAATAATAATTTTAAAAAGAGAGCAACCAAACCAATAAATCCACCAATGACAAGAAGTGCTAAAAACTATACTATGATAAACATAAAAATCAGAAAGAAGTCAGTCACAGACAGGAAACCCCAAGTCTACAGTTGCTCCCAAAGTCCACCACTTCAATTTTGGGATGATTCGTTGTCTATTCAGGTATTCCATAGATGCAGGGTACATTAACTTGCTTGTGGGGATTTAATCCACTGCTCCTGAGGATGCATGAAGAAATTTCCCTTTCTTTTCTTTCTTTGCACAACTCCTGGGGTTCAGCTTTGGTTTTGGCCCCACCTCTGGATGTAGGTTGCCCTCAGGCATCTGTTCCTGCCCAGACAGGATGGGGTTAAATCAGTGGCTCATTAGGGGGCTCTGGCTCACTCAGGCCAAGGGGAGGGAGGGGTACACTAGTTATAATTGGAATGCAGGATGAGCCTGAGGTGGCAGAAGCAGGCATGACATTGCAACAGCCTGAGGACCACCATGTGTTCTCCTGGGGAAGTTGTCCCTGGATCACAGGACCCTGGCAGTGGAGGGCTTCACAGGCTCCTGTGGGCATGTGGATAGTGACCTGTGCTTGCACACAGGATTCTTGGTGGCTTCAGCAGCAGCGTTAGTGGTTCATGACCATCTCGAGTGTCTGAGCTGATAGCCACAGTTTGCACCCATCTCTGGAGCTTGTTTAGGCAGTGCTCTGCCTTCTGTGGGTAGATAGGGAAGAAATCCCCTCTCCTTGCACACCCTGAAACAATGGTCTCTGCCTCTTAGGCAGGTCCAGTCGTTTTCCCAGACTCCTTCCCAGCTAGTTGTGATGCACTAGCCCCCTTCAGGCTGTGTTCATGCAGCCAACCCCAGTCCTCTCCCTGGGATCCCACCGAAGCCTGAGCCTCAGCTCCCAGCCCCCACCCGCCCCAGCAGGTGAGGAGACAAGCCTCTCAGGCTGGTGAGTGCTGGTCGGCACCGATCCTCTGTGAAGGAGTCTGTCCGCTTTGCCCTCTGCACCCCTGTTGCTGCACTCTCTTCCGTGGCTCCGAAGCTTCCCCCCTGCCCATCCCCTGTCTCTGCCAGGGAAGGACCTTCCTAGTGTGTGGAAACCTTTCCTCCTTCACAGCTCTCTCTCAGAGGGGCAGGTCCCGTCCCTATTCTTTTGTTGCTGTTTTTTCTTTTGGCCTATCCAGGTACATGGGAATTTTCTTGCCTTTTGGGAAGTCTGAGGTGTCCTGCCAGCGTTTAGCAGGTGTTCTGTAGGAGTTGTTCCACATGTACATGTATTTTTGATGTATTTGTGGGGAGGAAAGTGACCACCACGTCTTACTCCTCCGCCATCTTGAAGGTCCCCCTACATCAATTTTATATCACAAAAATGATCTATTACCTCACATCAGTCACAAACCTTTTACACGCTGTTCCTATTTGTATCACTCTTATGTCACATATGCCACAATAATATTTCATTTTCACCCTCACAAATCAAATTCAACCCTTTATAAATCAGCTTGCCCTTTCCTTCATCTTTCAGTTCTGCTCTCTTCTGTAGTAAGGCAGGTGCCCGAAAGTTTCCACCAATTTTCCTACTACACAGCTTCTGTAACTGTATCGACAAAGACTACAAATTTAAAGCAAGAAATCATACTTGCATGTAAATATGAGTTAAAATATTCAGAATGAGTTTGTAATATATGACCTCAAGGATTTGGTTTATTTGGTATTATTGGTCAGTCAGTAGCAAGCGCTAATATGTTGCCTGACCAGATCTCTAGTTATTTGGGTCACAAGAGGATTTGGAAAATATGAAGGTCAACTCAAGTGAAATTCATGACTATTACTATTATAAAAAACAATGTATAAATTTACACATAGAGCAGGAAGAGACCTTAGAGCACACACTCTCTAATTCTCATCTGTTCCAGTTTCTTCTACAATGTGTCCATTAGCTGTATGTCAAATATCTGCTTGAATACCTCCACGGAAAGTGTACTCAGTACCTCCTCAGTCTGTTTTAGAATCTGTCACATGCTCAAATGCTCAAATCTGTCACAAAATCCCTGAGCATCCAAAGTCCTAGGACAACTAAAATTTTAAAAGAACTTCTTTTTTTGCACTAGTCAGCCTGTTTATTCAGGAATATTTTGTTATTTATTAAAATAAATAACAAAATCCCCAAATAGTTTCTGATTATTTTAAAGTCCAAAAGCTCTAGATATACACCATGTAAAAAAAATTTTTTTTGAAAGTCTGCTTCTATAAATAGAGAAAGGGATCACCATGTATTTGAATACAGGGCACTTGATCTCAGGGAAGAAGGATAGAAAGATATGAAAAAAAAGAAAATGTTGAGAGGATTGTCATCCACTGTCAAAGTAGCAGAGGGAAGCTCAAGCTGGGCTACATGTGAGCCAGGATGAGAAAAATGGGATGGGTAGACATAAGAACCATGCTGCTTTCTAATCTGCCTGTTCCCACAGGAAAACAAACTCATGAGGAATTCCCTAAAAATTAATTAAGGTGTTTCCAGGTCCACAAGTAAGGAGCTTTAGAAGTCTACATTCCATCTTAATAACTAAAAAGCTGAACACCTTTTCTTGGATCAGTAAGAGAGAGGAGAATTCAGAGCAAACTGCTGCCCACAAAATAGGAGAGAGAGGAAAAACAAGGAGTTATAGCTTACCGGAGCCGAGAATCATAAGTAGAAACTGCCACAGGAGCCAGTGCCAGCTAGAAAAACCTGACCCGTAGTTGACAAATTGCTGGAGGCTAAGTGTAGACACCTCTGAGAGTTATGCAGTGCGGGGGAACCCAGTCATTAAGCCCCCCACAATTTCCTGAGAGTTGCCTCCAAGAGCTCAACAAGGTCCTCTCAGTAAAAATCAGAGAAAAATCCCCTAATGCATCTGGCAAGAGGAGGGGAAATGTAACAACCTTGAAATACACAAGACCCCTCAGTTATTAACAAGAATACCTTCAGGAGAAACTAGTTAAGGAGATCCTAATCTTCTGGGATATTACCAGAACCTAAATGACCTGGGGGAAGGGAAATACCCAACCTCCAGTCAGCTGTAGCCTGCTACTTCAGAGAAGGGAAAGACTCAACTCCCTTCAGAGAAGGGAAAGACTCAACTCAACTCCATGCTAGCCATCCCATTTTAACTAAAGAGGGAGAAATAAAAAGCTAGGAACACTTGTGAAATTCACCATCCAGAGGCATAGGCTTACTAAAAGACTGAAACCAAATCACAGAATGTGTCCCATCCCTCCAACATCAACACCACATTACTAAAATCCTATTTACAGCAGTTCTTTTTACCCATAGATCATGTCTGGCTATCAAGAAGAAGTTACAGAGCATAATAAAAGGCAAAAAACACAATTTGAATACACAGATCAAGCATCAGTACCAGAGTCAGATACAACAGATACTGGAATAATCAGACCAGAATTTACAACAAGTGTGATTAATATGCTACGGGATCTAGCAGGTAAAGTAGATAGCATGTAAGAACAGATGAGGAATAAATTCTAAAAAAGAAACAAAAAGAAATGCTAGAGATCAAAAGCACTGTTACAGAAAAGAGGAATTTGGAAGAAACAGTTTGATGGGTTTATTAGTAGACTAGACACAGCTGAGGAAAGAACTCTTGAGGTTGAGGACATAGCAAGAGAAACCTCCAAATTGAAGGAGTTTGCTGCTAGTAAGCCTGCCTTGCGAAAAATGTTAAAAGACACTCTTTTAGAGAGAGGGAAAACAGCTCAGACTCAGATCTATATGAAGTATGGAAATGCATCAAATAAGGAATAAGTGAAGGTAAAATAAAACCTTGATTTTCTTATTCATAATTGGTCTAACAGATAACAGCAAAATAATAACAGCAACAATATATTTAATTGTATATGTTTAATATATATTATATATCACTGTGTCTTCATTACAGTAGCTTTATAGTAAATTTTGAAGTTGGGTAGTTTCAGTCCTCCAACTCTGTTCTGTACCTTCAATTCTGTGTTGGCTATTCTGGGTCTTTTGCCTCTTCTATATAAACTTTAGAATTAGACCATCAAGAGTGAATTGTAATGTAAACTATGGACTTTGGGTGATTCTAACACGTCAATGCAGGTTCATCAGTTGTAACAAATGTACCACCCTAGTGGGAGATGTTGATAACGAGGTAAACTACTCATGTGTGGTGGCTGGGGTATATGAGAAATCTCTGCACCATCTATCCTCTAAGAACCTAAACCTGGTTTAAAGAAATGAAGTCTCTGAATAAAAGTGATTTAAGTTAAAATGATGCTGTTAGTGTGGGCCCTAGTCCAATCTGACCATGGACCTTATTAGAAGAAGAAATCTGAACACAGAGGAGACACCAAGGATGAAGACTTGCAGAGGAACGATCATGTGAAGGCAAAAGGAGAAGACAACCATCTGCAAACCATCGGCTGACACCCTGATCTTAGTTCCAGCCTCCAGAACTGTGAGAAAATAAATTTCTTCATTTAAACCACCCAGCCTGAGGTATTTTGTTATGGCAGCCATAGCAAACTAATAAAAAACCCAAGATATGGTATGATGAACATGGCACTTTTTTTTGTGGCCCTCTTCCAAAAACTGATAACCACAGTACAATTATGAGAATAAACATCAGGCAATTCCCAATCAAGGGAAATTCTACAAAATATCTGACCAGCAATCCTAAAAATTGTCAAGGTCATCCAAAAAAGGGAAGGCCGTGAAACTTTCACAGCCAAGAGAAGCCTAAGGAAACATAACAATTTATTCTGGATGGGATTCTGAAACATAAAAAGATCTTAGATTAAAAAACAATCTATGGAAATCTGAATAAATATGGGCTTTAGTTAATAATAATGTATCAATATTAGTTCACCATCTGTAACAAATGTACCACACTTATATAGAAGTCCATAATAGGGAAAAGAGGGTGCAGAGTACATAAGAACTCTCTACCTTCACTTTTTTTGTAAATCTAAAATTGATTTAAAATATTTTATTTAAAAGAGAAGCCATGGGGACTGATCTAAATTAAAGAGTCCGAACAGATGAAGCATCCAAATACAATAGTGAAATTTGATTAAATCATGAATTGAAAAGAAGCCTCTAAAACCCAGTTTTTCATTTACAAAGGTGGTTTGTATAGCAAATGATATTTTAAAATTATCATTATTTTCCTAAGGTAAGATGATGGCTATGTGGAAGATTTATAGTTATGTGCTTATAAAGAGGAATATCCTTATTAGAAGATGCACATTGCAGTCAGTATTTAGGGCAAAAGTAACATGATACCTCCAACTTACTTTCAAGTGGTTTGAAAATATTTTCAAAATTGTTCAAAAATATACTGAATTACATGTATATAGTAAAATGTAAACAACTGCTAAATCTGGGTGAAGGAAAAGTGGGTGTTTGCTGTACTATTCTTGTAGATTTTCTATGGATTACAAAAAAAAAAATTTTTAATCAAACAGATTGGTACTGAAAAGTTTAGGATCCTTCAGCATTGTTTTAAAGTAAATCATATGATGTGTTAATGTCAAAATAAAGGTTAAGACTCCATAGTTATGTTATTTAAGTAGCATGGTTATATTATTATACCTCCACTTCAGTTGCCATGCTTCCCCTCTCTGAGTCAGGCCAGGTTTCTGTCATCCCGAGTGTCCTAGCTGAACGTGCAACACGGAATGATTTAATTTGATGTTCTTGGTAGATTTGAAGGATTCCTCTGAACAAGGCATCAGAGCAACTGGGACCTACTCTGGGGACCTGGGTAGTGAGAATTTGGCACACTACCTTGTCACTCTGGGCCATGGGATGGAAGAAGATGGTGTTATCTTCCCTGCCCTCTTTGTGTGTGGTAAAAACAGTTGGCAAAAAACAAGTTCTAAATAAACATTTATCATTTTTGGAACAGCCTCCCCTTGGACTTTTCTTTTCTTTTCTTTTCTTTTTTTTTTTTTTTGTGGTACGCGGGCCTCTCACTGTTGCGGCCTCTCCCGTTGCGGAGCACAGGCTCCGGACACGCAGGCTCAGCGGCCATGGCTAACGGGCCCAGCCGCTCCGCGGCATGTGGGATGTGCCCGGACCGGGGCATGAACCTGTGTCCCCTGCATCAGCAGGCGGATTCTCAACCACTGCGCCACCAGGAAAGCACCTTTCATTTCTTTTATAAGCCCTTTCTACATATTATTTTCATTCTAAAAAAATGTTAATTTTACAAACATTAAAATATCCAGAGAGGTAAAATTAAATGGAAACTTCAAAATATCTTTAAACTTATTGCCCTGTAGAGATTATTTCTAGTCCTTTTAGAAACTTTCATATGAAAATGCATAGCTATTTTTAAAAAACAGTATAATAGCAGAGAGATTCTGTTTTGTTTACCAAGTGCCTATTACTGTAATGAATCCTATGTTTTTGTAAATGTCAGTTTACTTAAGAATGTATCATTAACATCTTTCCAGACTAGAAAAGACACATCCAAAAAAAATCACTTTTAGTGGTTGTATTGTATAGAAATGTCTTCTGGACCTTTCTGTTATTACCTTAGACTAAATTATCTTGAGTCTTATGTATTTAAAATCTACCCAAGAATATCCCCAATATGACCAGTATTAGTTGAGTAGGCAATAAATAATCAGGATATGACTTATTTAGGCTGAATTCTCAAAGTTCAATCTCCTTGTATAAATCTTATTGAAGACAAATCCTATTTGATGTAACCATTTGCACCTTACTGCCTAACTTCCAAGAGATGCCCCAAACATTAAAACTAAAGGTAACATTGTAACTATATTTGTCACTTTTCCTAGTTGTTTTTCCCATTCCACACCAAAAGGCTATTCAGCCCCCAGTCCACTGCAAGTCTTGACAAAGCAGGTAATTTGCTACACAATGCCTTCCCGTTCAGTTTCCTTATTTCAATATGTTTCAGGATTTCTCAATATCTCATGAAATATGACAACCTTCCAAGTGTTTTCAAATTTCTGAATAATACCATTCTAGGGTGACCTCACATGCGGGAGACTCGTCAATCTTTGTTCTAGATACTATATATATCCGTATGAAAGTTTTCTATGATGGCATATTCTATTGCTTTTAAAGTTTTCTATGGCGTTTTCTTATTTTTACATTAAAAATGTAACTCTAATGCTCTTTCAAGCAACTAGAGTCACTGAGGTTTTCTTGACATGAGTTCTGTTTTTATTTTTAAACTCATCCAACAGCTTGCTGTCTGGCTCATTGGTATATTTAGACATTTCTCCCTATTTCTTTCTCAACATATTTGTATGCATTTTCATAATTTCCTTTTTATACCCTCCTATCCCAGAACTACTTTTTTTTTTCTCATAAGAATGTAAATAGGCTATATCTCTCTGTGGCCGACTGGTGAGACACTCACAGCTCCATTTCCTTTTCTTGGTCCCACTTGAACATTACATTTCTCAGCCTTGCACATGGTAGGTTTGGACCGTGAGTCAAGTATTTTCTTTTGCATCGCCAAGGAAAATTATAAAAAATACATGATTTCAAGAGAGATGATCTGAGTGGGAGTTCAGTTCTGACACTTGTGAATTTGGTTGACTGTTCACTCTTTTCTGTTTTTTTAATACCTCTTGTATCATTTGACCTAAAGATGGGACAAATTACCTTCTTATCCCTCATTCACATTTCCAGATTATCCTTCATTCACACTTCTGGAACATTTGCCTTTCTCTTTCTGAAAATTCTTGAGCTTTGATTTGCACTTCATCAGATTATACCAGATGCTACTTCGCTCTGCTCTGGCCTTCTGCATACCCCAAGAGCACCTGATTTTATTCCTTGAAGATTTTAGCACCTCAGTCACTGTCAGTCTCTCCAGCACTACTGTTATCTTCATCTTTGGTGATTTTAATATCCACTTTGATGATTCTTCCAGTATATTAAAATCTAATTTTTTGAATTATTTTCTTCCAGTGACTCTGTCTTCCATCCTTTCTTTATTAGCCAATCTCATCTGTGGTCACAGCCCATATTTTCATCACTAGCAAAACCAATAATTTGCAAATATACTCACTCATGCATCATATTCTTTTACTAATACCTCCTGTCTTCCTAGCTTACTTCCTCTAGTACTCTAGCAGAAATAGTTTATCTACATTTAGACTTACAGTCTATATCATCTATTTCCATTCCTTGCCTTTACTTCCCTCCTGAAACTGTTTTTAAAAATCCAGTGTTCAAAACTAAAATTACTCTCTTGCATAAATGCTCAAACTTCATGCGCTACTATTCCTTTTTCACATTCAACCTTGTTCAGAACAGCTGCCAACATCTTCTACAACTACCTTAACAGCTGAAGATAAGTAGAAATAAGACAAAATCATGTTGATTGGACCTCTTTTCAACTAATGACCAAAAAAACCCAAGTGGGCCTTAATCTTGCAAGGCATTCATAATGCATTTCCCACTAGTGGGAGGATATGATCATTTCAGTCATGGATGACTATTTAATAGTATTTCATAGAGGCACAGTATTTCTTAGAGGCTGTATAATGTAGTTGTTAACATTCCAGATGTCTATATGACATCTTCTCTTGAATCTCTAATATTCAGTTTGCACTTGTCATTCTATATAAATGAACTCATCATCTTTCCTCCAAATTGGTCCCTTTCTTCACATCTTACTTACAGCCCACACAGTCTGCCCTCCCTGCTGATATTGAGCACACTGCCTCCACATGTTCACTCTCCTCGAGCCACAGTAGCCTCCTTGATTTTCATAAATACCTTACGGACTTCCCGCCTGCTTGATCAACCATCAATTTATTAAAAAGGCATGTTAAAGCCTCCAACTATAAAAGTGGAATTATCTATTTCTTATTTCAATAATATCAGATTTTACCTGAACATCACCATCAATCAAGTTGATCTAATTAACATTTATAGAATACGTCATCCAACAACAGTAAAATATACACTATTTTCAGATCACAAAAAACAATTACCAATATAGACCATATTCTAGGCTATAAGTACACCTTAACAAAATGAAAAGCAAAGAAATCATATGAAGTTTATTCTAAGACCATAATGAAATTAAATTAAAAATCAATAACAAATATAGCCAGAAAATCCCTAAATATTTTGAGATTAAACAAAGGATTTCTAAAAAACATTTGGGTCAATAAATAAATTCAAGATAAATTTAATTATTTTAAAACAAATTAAAATGAAAATACAACTTATCATAATTTGTGAGATGCTGTAGAAGCACTTCATTGATAGAAGTTTATATCTTTTAATGACTATATAAGAAAAGGTTGATCTAAAAGCAATAATCTAAGATTTCATCTTATGCAACTAGAAAAAGAAGAAAAAGAAAAACAAGGGTAATTTAAGCCTAAAAGAAGCAGAAGGAACTAAAAATTATAAAAAGAAGCAATGAAACTGAAAACAGGAAAACAATATAGAAACAGAGGAGAAAATAGAGATGACCATGGGTATGGTGATGACTATTTAAATACAACACCAAAGACACAATACATGAAAGACAGAATGAATAAGCTGAAATCAATTAAAATTAAAAACTTCTGTTCTATGAAAGACAATGTCAAGAGAATGAGAAGACAAGCCACAGACTGAGAAAAAAGATTTGAAAAGACACATCCCGATAAAGGACTGTTATCCAAAATGTACAAAGAACTCTTTTTTCTACTTTTTAAAAAAAATTTATTTTGTTTTGTCTGCGTTGGGTCTTCATTGCTGCATGTGAGCTTTAGCTGTGGCGAATGGGAGCTAATTTTTGTTGCGTTGCACAGGCTTATCATTGCAGTGGCTTCTCTTGTTGTGGACCACGGGCTCTAGAAGTGTGAGCTTCAGTAGTTGTGGCACATGGGCTGAGTAGTTGTGGCACATGGGATTAGTTGCACTGCAGCATGTGGGATCATCCTAGACCAGGGATTGAACCTATGTTCCCTGCATTGGCAGGTGGTTTCTTAACCACTGCGGCACAAGGGAAGTCCCACAAACAACCATTAAACTCTAGAGGGCTTCCCTGGTGGCACAGTGGTTGAGAATCCGCCTGCTGATGCAGGGGATATGGGTTCGTGCCCTGGTCCGGGAAGATCCCACATGCCGTGGAGCAGCTGGGCCCGTGAGCCATGGCCGCTGAGCCTGTGCGTATGGAGCCTGTGCTCCGCAACGGGAGAGACCACAACAGTGAGAGGCCTGCGTACCACCAAAAAAAAAAAGGTAAACTCAAGAAAAAGACAATGGTGTACACTATGCATGTGTGGGGACAGGAAGTATATGGGAAATCTCTGTACTTTACTCTCGATTTTGCTTTGAATCTAAAATTGTTCTTTTAAAAAAGCCTTTATTATGAAAAAATGAATATTATGAACACACTATTATGCCTGCAAAATTTTTTTTGAATTTCTGAATTTTAATTTATCTATTTTTTAACACAGCAGGCTCTTAGCAGTTATCCATCTTATACATATTAGTGTATATATGTCAATCCCAATCTCCCAATTCATCACACCACCACCTCCCCAACACTTAACCCCCTTGGTGTCCATACGTTTGTTCTCTACATGTATGTCTCTATTTCTGCCCAGCAAAAAGGGTCATCTGTACCATTATCTAGGTTCCACATATATGCGTTAATATATGATATTTGTTTTTATCTTTCTGACTTACTTAACTCTGCATGACACTCTCTACATCCATCCATACCTCTACAAATGACCCAATTTCGTTCCTTTTTATGGCTGAGTAACATTCCATTGTATATATGTACCACATCTTCTTTATCCATTCATCTGCTGTGGGCATTTACATTGCTTCCATGACCTGGCTATTGTAAATACTGCTGCAATGAACATTGGGGTGCATGAGTCTTTTTGAATTATGGTTTTCTCTGGGTACATGCACAGTAGTGGGATTGCTGGGTCATATGGTAGTTCTATTATTAGTTTTTTAAGGAACCTCCATACTGTTCTCCATAGTGGCTGTACCAATTTACATTCCCACCAACAGTGCAAGAAGGTTCCCTTTTCTCCACACCCTATCATTTGTTGTTTATAGATTTTGTGATGATGCCCATTCTAACTGGTGTGAGGTGATACCTCATTGTAGTTTTGAATTGCATTTCTCTAATAATTAGTGATGTTGAGCAGCTTTTCATGTGCTTCTTGGCCATCTGTATGTCTTCTTTGGAGAAATGTCTATTTAGGGCTACTGTCCATTATTGGATTGGGTTGTTTGTTTTTTTGATATTGAGCTGCATGAGCTGCTTGTAAATTTCGGAGAGTAAACCTTTGTTAGTTGCTTTATTTGCAAATATATTCTCCCATTCTGAGGATTGTCTATTCATCTTGTTTATGGTTTCCTTTGCTGTGCAAAAGCTTTCAAGTTTCATTGGGTCCCATTTGTTTATTTTTCAATTTATTTCCATTTCTCTAGGAGGTGAGTCCAAAAGGATCTTGCTGTGATATATGTCATGGAGTGTTCTTCCTATGTTTTCCTCTAAGAGTTTTATAGTCTCTGGCCTTATATTTAGGCCTTTAATCCATTTTGAGTTTATTTTTGTGCATGGTGTTAGGGAGTGTTCTCATTTCATTCTTTTACATGTAGCTGTCCACTTTTCCGAGCACCACATACTGAAGAGGCTACCTTTGCTCCACTGTATACTTTTGCCTCCTTTATCAAAGATAAGGTGACCATATGTGTGTGGGTTTATCTCGGGGCTTTATATCCTATTCCATTGATCTATATTTTTGTTTTTGTGCCAGAACCATACTGTCTTGGTTACTGTAGCTTTGTAGTATAGTCTGAAGTCAGGGAAACTGATTCCTCCATATCCAATTTTCTGTCTCAAGACTGCTTTGGCTATTTGAGGTCTTTTGTGTCTCCACACAAATTCTGAAATTTTTTGTTCTAGTTCTGTAAAAAATGTGATTGGTAATTTGAGAGGGATTCCATTGAATCTGTAGATTGCTTTGGGTAGGTAGTCATTTTCACAATACTGATTCTTCCAATCCAAGAACATGGTATATCTCTCTATCTATTTGTATCATCTTTAATTTATTTCATCAGTGTCTTACAGTTTTCTGCATACAGGTCTTTTGTCTCCCTAGGAAGGCTTATTCCTAGGTATTTTATTCTTTTTGTGGCAATGGTAAATGGGAGTGTTTTCTTAATTTCACTTTCAGATTTTTCATCATTAGTGTATAGGAATGCAAGAGATTTCTGTGCATTAATTTTGTATCCTGCTACTTTACCAAATTCACTGATTAGCTCTAGTAGTTTTCTGGTGGCATCTTTAGGATTCTCTATGTATAGTATCATGTCATCTGCAAAGAGTGACAGATTTATTTCTTTTCCAATTTGGATTCATTTCTTTTTCTTCTCTGCTGTGGCTAAAACTTCCAAAACGATGTTGAATAATAGTGGTGAGAGTGGACAACCTTGTCTTGTTCCTGATCTTAATGGAAATGGTTTCAGTTCCTCACCATTGAGGACAATGTTGGCTGTGGGTTTGTCATATATGGCCTTTATTATGTTGAGGAAAGTTCCCTCTATGCCTACTTTCTGGAGGGTTTTTATCATAAATGGGTGTTGAATTTTGTCGAAAGCTTTCTCTACATCAATTGAGATGATCACATGGTTTTTCTACTTCAGTTCGTTAATATGGTGTATCACGTTGATTGATTTGCATATATTGAAGAATCTTTGCCTTCCTGGGATAAACCTCACTTGATCATAGTGTATGATCCTTTTAATGTGCTCTTGGATTCTGTTTGCCAGTATTCTGTTGAGGATATCTGCATCGGTGTTCATCAGTGAGTGATATTGGCTTGTAGTTTTCTTTCTTTGTGACATCTTTGTCTGGTTTTGGTATGAGACTGATGGTGACCTCGTAGAATGAGTTTGGCAGTGTTCCTCCCTCTGCCATATTTTGGAAGAGTTTGAGAAGGACAGGTGTTACCTCTTCTCTAAATGTTTGATAGAATTCGCCTGTGAAGCCATCTGGTCCTGGGCTTTTGTTTGTCGGAAGTTTTTTGATCATAGTTTCAATTTCAGTGCTTCTGATTAGTCTGTTCATATTTTCTATTTCTCCCTGGTTCAGTGTTGGAAGGCTGTGCTTTTCTAAGAATTTGTCCATTTCTTCCAGGTTTTCCATTTTATTGGCATAGAGTTGCTTATAGTAGTCTCTCATGATCCTTTGTATTTCTGCAGTGTCAGTTGTTACGTCTCCTTTTTCATTTCTAATTCTATTGATTTGAGTCTTCTCCCTTTCTTTCTTGGTGAGTCTGGCTAATGGTTTATCAATTTTGTTTATCTTCTCAAAGAACCAGCTTTTAGTTTTATTGATCTTTGCCATTGTTTCCTTCATTTCTTTTCCATTTATTTCTGATCTGATCTTTATTTCTTTCCTTCTGCTAACTTTGGGGGTTTTTTGTTCTTCTTTCTCTAATTGCTTTAGGTGTAACGTTAGGTTGTTTATTAAAGATGTTTCTTGTTTCTTAAGGTAGGCTTGTATAGCTATAAACTTCCCTCTTGGAACTGCTTGTGCTGCATCCCATAGGTTTTGGGTTGTCATTGTTCTCATTGCCATTTTTTTTCTAGGTATTTTTTTATTTCCTCTTTGTTTTCATCAGTGATCTCTTGGTTAAGTACTGTGTTGTTTCACCTCCTACAGATTTTTTCCTGTAACTGATATCTAGGCTTATAGTGTTGTGGTTGGAAAAGATACTTGATACAATTTCAATTTTCTTAAATTTACCAAGGCTTGATTTGTGACACAAGATATGATCTATCCTGAAGACTGTTCCATGAGCACTTGAGAGGAATGCATATTCTGTTGTTCTGGATGGAATGTCCTATAAATATCAATTAACTCCATCTTGTTTAATGTATCATTTAAACCTTGTGTTTCCTTAATTATTTTCATTTTGGATGATCTGTCCATTGGTCAAAGTGGGGTGTTAATGTCCCCTACTATGATTGTGTTACTGTCGATTTACCCTTTTATGGCTGTTAGTATTTTCCTTGTGTATTGAGGTGCTCCTATGTCGGGTTTGTAAATATTTACAATTGTTGTATCTTCTTCTTGGATTGATCCCTTGATCATTATGTAGTGTACTTCTTTGTCCCTTGTAATAGTCTTCGTCTTAAACTCTAGTTTGTCTGATATGAGAATTGCTACTCCAGCTTTCTTTTGATTTCCATTGGCATGGAATATCTTTTTCCATCCCCTCACTTTCATTCTGTATGTGTCCCTAGGTCTGAAGTGGGTCTATTATGGAAAGCATATACACGGGTCTTGTTTTTGTATCCATTCAGCCAGTCTATGTCTTTTGCTTGGAGCATTTAATCCATTTACACTTAAGGTAATTATCGATATGTATGCTCCTATTATCATTTTCTTAATTGTTTTGGGTTTATTATTGTAGGTCTTTTCCTTCTTTTGTTTTTCCTGCCTAGAGAAGTTCCTTTAGCATTTGTTGTAAAGCTGGTTTGGTGGTGCTGAATTCTCTTAGCCTTTGCTTGTCTGTAAACCTTTTAATTTCCCCAAATGAGATCGAATGAGATCCTTGCTGGGTAGAGTAATCTTGGTTGTAGTTTTTTCTCTGTCATCACTTTAAATATGTCCTGCCACTCCCTTCTGGCTTGCAGAGTTTCTGCTGAAAGATCAGGTGTTAACCATATGGGGATTCCCTTGTGTGTTACTTGTTGTTTTTCCCTTGCTGCTTTTAATATCTGTTCTTTGTATATAATTTTTGATAGTTTGATTAATATGTGTCTTGGCGTGTTTCTCCCTGGATATATCCTGTATGGGACTCCCTGTGCTTCCTGGACTTGATTAACTATTTCCTTTCCCATATTAGTGAAGTTTTCAACTATAATCTCTTCAAATATTTTCTCAGTCCCTTTCTTTTTCTCTTCTTCTTCTGGGACCCCTATAATTTGAATGTTGGTGCATTTAATGTCATCCCAGAGGTCTGTGAGATTGTCCTCAATTCTTTTCATTATTTTTTATTTATTCTGCTCTGCAGTAGTTATTTTCACTATTTTATCTTCCAGGTCACTTATCCGTTCTTCTGCCTGAGTTATTCTGCTACTGATCCCTTCTAAAGAATTTTAAATTTCATTTATTGTGTTGTTCATCTCTGTTCGTTTGCTCTTTAGTTCTTCTAGGTCCTTGTTAAACGTCTCTTGTATTTTCTCCATTCTATTTCCAAGATTTTGGATAATCTTTATTATAATTATTCTCAATTCTTTTTCAGGTAGACTGCTTATTTCCTCTTCATTTGTTAGCTCTGGTGGGTTTTTGCCTTATTCCTTTGTCTGCTGTGTTTCTCTGTCTTCTCATTTTGCTTAACTTACTGTGTTTGGGGTCTCCTTTTCACAGGCTGCAGATTCGTAGTTTCTGTTGTTTTTAGTGTCTGTCCCCAGTGGCTACGGTTGGTTCAGTGGGTTGTGTAGCCTTCCTGGTGGAGGGGACTAGTGCCTGTGTTCTGGTGGATGAGGCTGGACCTTGTCTTTCTGGTGGGCAGGTCCACATTTGGTGGTGAGTTTTGGGGTGTCTGTGGCCTTATGATGATTTTAGGCAGCCTCTGTGCTAATGGATGCGGTTTTGTTCCTGTCTTGCTAGTTATTTGGCATAGGGTGTCCTGTACTGTAGCTTGCTGGTCATTGAGTTGAGCTGGGTCTTGTTTTTGAGATGGAGATCTCTCGGAGATTTTCACCATTTGATATTACGTGGAGCTGCTGGGAGGTCTCTTGTGGACCAGAGTCCTGAACTTGGCTCTCCCACCTCAGTGGCACAGCCCTGATGCCTGGCTAGAGCACGAAGAGCCTGTCCTGCAAATGGCTCAGAATAAAAGGGAGAAAAAAAGAAGGAAAGAAAGAAGAAGATAAAATAAAACAAAGTAAAATTATTAAAATAAAAAATAATTAAGAAAAAAAATTTATTTAAGTAATAAAACAACAACAAGAAAAACGGACAGACAGAACCCTAGGACAAATCGTAAAAGCAAAGCTATACAGACAACATCACACACAGAAGCATATGCATACACACTCACAAAAAGAGAAAAAGGGGAAAAATATATATATATCGTTGCTCCTAAAGTCCATCTGCTCAATTTGGGATGATTCATTTTCTATTCTGGTATTCCACAGATGCAGGGTACATCAAGTTGATTGAGGTTTAATCCACTACTCCTAAGGCTGCTGGGAAAAATTTCCCTTTCTCTTCTTTGTTTGCACAGCTCCTGGGGTTCAGCTTTGGATTTGGACCCACCTCTATGTGCAGGTCGCCTGAGGGCGTCTGTTATTTGCTCAGACAGGACGGGGTTAAAGGAACAGCTGATTTAGGGGCTCTGGCTCACTCAGGCACGGGGGAGGGAGGGGTAAGGATGCGGGGTGAGCCTGCAGCAGCAGAGGCCAGCATGATGTTGCACCAGCCTGAGGTGCACCATGCGTTCTCCCATGGAAGTTTTCCCTGGATCATGGGACCCTGGCAGTGGTGGGCTGCACAGGCTCCCGGGAGGGGAGGTGTGGATAGTGACCTGTGTTTGCACACAGGCTTCTTGGTGGCTGCAGCAGCAGCCTTAGTGTCCCATGCCTGTCACTGTGGTCTGCACTGATAGATGTGGCTCGCGCCCATCTCCGGAGCTCCTTTAAGCAGCGCTCTTAATCCCCTCTCCTCACGCACCAGGAAACAAAGAGGCAAGAAAAAGTCTCTTGTCTCTTCGGCAGCTCCAGACTTTTTCCCAGACTCCCTCCCCGCTAGCTGTGGCACACTAGACCCCTTCAGACTGTGTTCATGCCGCCAAAACCAGTCCCCTCCCTGCGATCCGTCATCGGAAGCCCGAGCCTCAGCTCCCAGCCCCCGCCCATCCCCGCGGGTGAGCAGACAAGCCTCTCAGGCTGGTGAGTGCTGGTCAGCACTGATCCTCTGTGCGGGAATATCTCCACTTTTCCCTCCGTACCCCTGTGGCTGCACTCTCCTCCATAGTTCCGAAGCTCACACCCTCCGCCACCAGCAGTCTCTGCCTGCGAAGGGGCTTCCTAGTGTGTGGTAACCTTTCTTCCTTCACAGCTCCCTCCCACTGGTGCAGGTCCCGTTCCTATTCTTTGTGTTTTTTTCTTTTTTCTTTTGCCTTTCCCAGGTATGTGGGGAGTTTCTCGCCTTTTGGGAGGTCTGAGGTCTTCTGTCAGCGTTCAGTAGGTGTTCTGTAGGAGTTGTTGCACATGTAGATGTACTTCTGATGTATTTTTGGGGTGGAAGGTGATCTCTGCATCTTACTGTTCCGCCATCTTGAAGTTCCTCCACATTCTTTATTTTAAAGTCTTTTTTACCTGATATGAGTATTGGTACTTCAGCTTTCTTTTGTTATCCATTTGCATGGAATATCTTTTTCTATCCCCTCACTTTCAGTCTGTATGTGTCTCTAGGTCTGATTTTTTACCTGATATGAGTATTGCTACTTCAGCTTTCTTTTGATATCCATTTGCATGGAATATCTTTTTCTATCCCCTCACTTTCAGTCTGTATGTGTCTCTAGGTCTGATGTGGGTCTCTTGTAGACAGCATATAGATGGGTCTTGTTTTTGTATCCATTCAGCAAGCCTCTGTCTTTTGGTTGGAGCATTTAATCCATTCACGGTTAAGGTAATTATCTATATGTATGTTTCTGTTACCATTTTCTTAATTGTTTTGGGTTTGTTTTTGTAGGTCCTTTCCCTCCCTTGTGTTTCCCACTTAGAGAAGTTCCTTTAGCATTTGTTGTAGAGCTGGTTTGGTGGTGCTGAATTCTCTTAGCTTTTGCTTGTCTGTAAAGCTTTTGATTTCTCCATCGAATCTGAATGAGATCCTTGCCAGGTAGAGTAATCTTGGTTGTAGGTTCTTCCCTTTCATCACTTTAAATATATCATGCCACTCCCTTCTGGCTTGTAGAGTTTCTGTTGAGAAATCAGCTGTTAACTTTATGGGAGTTCCCTTGTATATTATCTGTCATTTTTATCTTGTTGTTTTCAATAATTTTTCTTTGTCTTTAATTTTTATCAATTCAATTACTGTGTGTCTTTGTGTGTTTCTCCTTGGGTTTATCCTGTATGGGTCTCTCTGTGCTTCCTGGTCTTGGGTGGCTATTTCCTTCCCCATGTTAAGGAAGTTTTCGACTACAGTCTCTTCAAATATTTTCTCAGTTCCTTTCTGTCTCTCTTCTCCTTCTGAGACCCCTATAATGCGAATGTTGTTGCGTTTAACGTTGTCCCAGAGGTTTCTTAGGCTGTCTTCATTTCTTTTCATTCTATTTTCTTTATACTGTTCTGCGGTAGTGAATTCCACCATTCTGTCTTCCCGGTCACTTATCCATTCTTCTGCCTCAGTTATTCTGCTATTGATTCCTTCTAGTGTATTTTTAATTTCAGTTATTGTATTGTTCATCTTTGTCTGTTTGTTCTTTAATTCTTCTAGGTCTTTGTTAACCATTTCTTGCATCGTCTTGATCTTTGCCTCCATTCTTTCTCCGAGGTCCTGTATCATCTTCAATATCATTATTCTGAATTCTTTTTCTAGGAGGTTGCCTATCTCCACTTCATTTAGTTGCTTTTCTGGGATTTTACCTTTCTCCTTCATCTGGTACATAGCTTCTGCCTTTTCATCTTGTCTATCTTTCTGTGAATGTCTATGCTTGCAAATTTCATAATTTGATTAAATAGACCAATAACTTGACACAAACTACCAAAACTCACACAAAGTGAAATAGATAATCTGAGCAGGCCTGTATCTATTTAAAACTTGAATCAATAATTAATAACATTCAGAAAAAACGTATGTACCAGGATAAGATGGTTTCAGTGGTGAATTCTATCAAGGATTTAAGAACAAAATGTTATCAAAAATCTATAATCTCATTCAGAACATATCAGTAGAGGCAATACTTCCTAACTCATTCTATAAGTCCAGCATTACCTACAAGAAAAAGCAGATAAGTCATTATAAGACAAAAAGTCTGCAGGCCAATATCTCTTATGAACACAGATGGGAAATTCCTTAAAACATATTAGGAATTTATTTCAATAATATATTAAAAATATTATACATACATCCAGGGGAGACGTATCCAAATATGTAATATTGGTGTAACATTCAAAAATCAATAAATGTAATCTACCATATCAACAGGTTAAAGAAGAAAAATAATATGATTCTAACAATTGACACTGAAAATTGACAAAATCCAACACCTATTAATGATAAAATCTCTCATAGACTAGGAATAGAGGGGAAGTCTCTCAATCTGATATGGAACATCTAAAAAAATATAGCTAACATTATACTGGGCTAGTATATACACATATATTTCTCAGCTCTGTCAGTTGAGAGGGCCTAAAAGAAATGATACCTAGTAGCAATGAGCAAACCTAGTACTCAGATCTTGATGCCATTCTCAAATAAAAGGAACCAGGCCTCCATGGAGAAATGGGTGATTCTAGGAGTGGGGCAGTAAATATACAAAATGACCCTGGTACATCTTATAGTGCCAAAAAGTAATGAAGTGTTTAAAAAATGTGAATAGATGATATTGGTAGATAGATAGATAGATAGATAGACAGACAGATAAATAGGTATATGTCAAAGAGACACAAGATCCAACTGAAAGAACTCTAAATAGCCAAACTGGAACAACTGAGGAACAAAGTGAATAACTCCAAGTATAAAATAAATATCTTTGAGTCCACACTAATAAATAAATGGGGCTGAAGAGAAACATCTCCTATGTAGAAGAATTCCAAATAATTTAGGTAGACACTCTGTGCTGTACATAGTGATTTCCTCCAAAGAGTACAGTCTGGAAAGGAAGGTGGAGTAGCTTTCCAGTGGAGAAACCTGGCAAACACTACCTCAGCCAGATGATCAACGTGAACATCAATAGTTATAAATCATATTGATAGTATGATATCAATATCAATACCTTGATATTATGTGAAAATCATACTTTACCTCTGTAAACTTCCTCCCTCAAACCCACAAACCCCATCTAACCATGACAAAAACATCAGACAATTATCAACAGAGGGGGCATCCTACAATACGTCTGATCAGGATTCCTCAAAATTGTCAAGATTATCAAAGAGAAGCCTAAAGAGATATACCACTAAATATAAAGAGATATTGTAAATAGGATTCTGGAACAGAATAAAGGACACTAGGTAAAAACTAAGGAAATACAAATAAACCATGCATTTGACAATACTGGTTAGTTAATTGTAACAATGCACCACACTAATGTAAGATGCTAATAACAGAAGGTACTAAGTGTGGAGCATATGGGAATTCTCTATACCATCTTTACAATTGTTGTGTAAATCTAAAACTGTTTTAAAAAATAAAGCTTATTTTAAAAATTGCACACTTACAGGATCCAATAAATGGTGCATAATGTCACCAGACTTGTATCTGTCAATAACCAACACACAATTGACAGTTTCTCTGTCTTCTTTTTTTTTTTTTTTTTTTTTTTTTTGTGGTACGTGGGCCTCTCACTGTTGTGACCTCTCCCATTGCGGAGCACAGGCTCCGGACGCGCAGGCTCAGCGGCCATGGCTCACGGGCCCAGCCGCTCCGCGGCATGTGGGATCTTCCCGGACCGGGGCACGAACCCACGTCCCCTGCATCAGCAGGCGGATTCCCAACCACTGCGCCACCAGGGAAGCCCCTCTCTGTCTTCTTAATAGATTTTTGGTAGTGAATATGTTGCCTCCAAACTTAAAACAATAGTGGTCTAGAGTAAAATCTAAACAGTCTTAACCAATATTTAATTTGTTTAAATTAGAATACATCACTCTTCTTTTTTTTTTTTTTTTTAAATGGCTGTGTTGGGTCTTTGTTTCTGTGCAAGGGCTTTCTCTAGTTGCAGCAAGTGGGGGCCACTCCTCATCACGGTGCGCGGGCCCCACACTATTGTGGCCTCTCTTGCTGTAGAGCACAGGCTCCAGACGCGCAGGCTCAGTAATTGTGGCTCACGGGCTCTAGAGCGCAGGCTCAGCGGCCATGGCTCACGGGCCTAATTGCTCCGCGGCATGTGGGATCTTCTCAGACCACGGCTCGAACCCGTGTCCCCTGCATTGGCAGGCAGATTCTCAACCACTGCGCCACCAGGGAAGCCCCATCACCCTATTATTATAACCACAGGACTCTATAGAACATTGCCACTGATACAGACATGACTTAATTTTCAAATCCCAAATCATACTTCCCCTATGTATACAATAGAGGGATTCTGAATAATTTCTGAAAGAACAGGTCCCAGCACTATAACTCATACTGGGTGATGTGATAGGGAAACCTAACTCAAAGTTGGAGTCGAGAAGTCATGAAGGGAGGACTTTCAAGCACGTGCCACTCTTCTCAGCTTGCATAGTCCACGGGAAGAAGGAAGATTTCCTCCCTCAGCTGGCAACAGCCAGCTGCCCTCATCTGCGGCAAGGAGAAGCCACCACCACTTTGAACTCTCATTTTTCTCCAATGAACTTTGGTTCAGAACAACCCCTCCTTTCTTCCTCCTTTCTTTTACAAAAGAATGCTTCCCTCCTTTGTCCTCTGGATTTGCCTATGGTTTGCCATAGTCTACTTGTACCAAATTTCAATTCCTCTGCTAATCCAAAAAACTGTTATTTTTCCTTAAATAAAATTACTCTTTGCTCTAATACTGACATTAACAATATATTTATGACATGCCAGTGCTCATACTACTGGTAAATATATGATATTTAAAATATATAGTAAAATATGTGATCGGCAAGATGTCTGCCAGAAAATATTCTCTAAACAAGAAATGTGAAAACCATTGTCAAGAGAGGATTCAATGCCAGAGGCATAAAAACCAAATGGGGACTCATGAAAAAGAATTGATTTAAGGCAAGACACAGCAAAGGAGGTAGAGAGAATTTAAATATAAGATCATGAGGTGGTTATGGTTAGATTATTCAATATAGGATCTAAATTCAGAAAAATATGGCACCCAGTGGGTGTTACTTTTGTATAGGATTGGGCATACCTGGCCATTATTGACAGAGAATCTAAAGAAGCAAACTAGACTACTTATACTATATAGAAATAAAACAAAGGAAGTTTCCAGAACTTGGTCTAGACAAAGTGCAAATCATAAAATAGGGATGGCTATTTATTTAAGATCATTTTAGGTATCATGGAGGTGGAGGTGGTCATAGATTTTACAGTTTCAAAGAAACAAAAAGAAAAATTGCTGAAAAGTAACATTCTGACAAAGACCATCACATATGGAGCTAGAAAAGGGCTGATGAATTTAGATACAAGAAATAGTCTTCCTGAATGCTCTCAAATTCTTAATTTCTATATAGAATCACCTCAAGATCAATACATATGATCAAAAACATACATGGCAGCTATGCAGACAACAGCAGCACTAATGAAATAATATTCAGAATCTAAAGTTTGAAAAAATATTTGCAACAAGTTGAATTATGCCAACAATAAATCATTCTCATAACTCCTTATTAAATTCCAGGAAAAAATCCAACATAAATGGTTTGATGAGCCAATGCATTTACTGAAGGCTTATTTTTGTGCATTTCACTCATATTTAATTAATGTTCTGAGAATATTACTTCAATGCGATGTATAGAGAAGTAGCTGTAAATATGGATATAAATGAACATCCAGTGAATTTTCAGACCGCAGGTAAGATTTATAATGTTGTAATGCAGAGGCTTGTATCACTATTGCTCATATCCAGATGCAGAGGTGAAAAAGGCCAAATATAGTTCTTAATGCTCTAATTTGATTGCTTTTCACACACCTCTTTCCCTCAGTTCTCTTTTGCACCGTATCCTGCACCACTTTTTTTTTTCCCTTGGTATGACTTATTTTATTATTCCTTTTTAAAAATTACTATTGGAGTATGGTTGATTTACAATGTTGTGTTAGTTTCAGATGTACAGCAAAGTGAGAACAGTACAAAGGTTTCTTAGAAAACTAAATACAGAGTTACAATATGATCCAGCAATCCCACTCCTGGGCATATATCTAGAGAAAAACCATAATTCAAAAAGATACATGCACCCCAATGTTCATTGCAGCACTATTTACAATAGCCAAGACATGGAAGCAACCTAAATGTCCATTGACAGAGGAACAGGTAAAGAAGACGTGATACATATATACAGTGGACTATTACTCAGCCATAAAAAAGAACAACATAATGTCATTTGCAGCAACATGGATGCAACTAGAGATTATCATACCACTTATTTTATTTACAACCTAGCATCTGCTGTGTCTGTTCAGGTCCTTATTTTATGAATAAGTGGCTCCAAAAGACTTTTTTTTGGTCTTCTCTTGACTAGCTTAGTATTTTGTAACTATTTTGCATATCTGACAAATTTCTGAGTGTGATGAAACTAACATACCTAGAGCATACACTCTGAGCACCCTCACTTCCCTCCCTGCTATTTAAACATTCGGTATGCTCATTTCTGTAAAAAATTAAACTCTCCTTCTTCTAACCAACTTTTCCAAAGTAATATCTAACATTCCTTCCAGAAACATATTATCTATGAATATTAGTCTTCTACATATCATTGAGCAAATTATGTATCATCTATGTGCCTTAGACTCCTTATAATAACAATACCTGTGTCACAGGGTGATTAGTAAATAAAGACAACACAGGTGAAACACTTAAAATAATGGTTGGCTCATAGAAATCTCAAAAATTATTAGCTACTGTTGTCATTTTTATCCATGTATTAACATAAACTGGTTTTTGAATGTTTTAGCCTTCACACCTTGATCTGCATAATGCTACAAAAGGGAGTACTCTCACCATTCCTTTCTAGCAATCCAAATTTTACATCTCTTTAAAAACTGGTTTAATTCCCATCAGCATTCCTGCCAATAGTTCTCTAACTCCCATTAAAATAATTCTCTAACTCCCAATTAAAACCTGACATTTTTATGTCAACTGTCTCTTCTTAGTGTATTCCTGTTACTATTGCCTTGTTCAAGACTGTAATTTTAATGGACTGTGTGTTATTTTTCTTAGTAAACTTTAAGCTTATTAATTTTAGTCTCATCTAATTTTCCTTGTCTCTATTCTCCTTAGTTTTCTCAAAGTGGAACTAACTTCTCTCCTCATCCAAGGCTTCACTGCCAGTAATTGGCCGAGAATGACAGTAAAAATCAGGCAATATTAAATAACCCTTTGCCCATCATTGCTCCTACATATGCATATACTTGTATACACACATACTGTCTGGATTTGTGGATGAGGTGTCTTAGTGTAGGTTCCTCAGAAGCAGACTAGGATTTATGTGTCAGGGATTTATTAAACGTGCTCTTAGGAGAAACCCATAAAAGAGTGGGAGAAGCAGGAGAGAGAAGGAGAAGACTGAACCAAGCAAGGATATGATTTTAGCAAATCTCTTAGAGAGTAATGTCAGTCTGATCTCAAAAGGGAGCCCTGGAATGTGCATTGTTTGTCAGTGTTTTCCCAGTTGGACATAAAGGAGTTGTGCTGTTATGCTTCTTCCTCCATCAGTCACTGATTAAGTCCCACAACAGGCTCACAGGCATTTTCCAGAAGGGACAAGTGGCTTCAGCACATGGAGGGCAGTTCTCTGAGTTGCAGGTGAATACTATTAGACCTAAACACACACAAAAGCCTGGAAAACAACCTATAAAAATAGCAAATGATACAATGGAATATTACTCAGCCATAAATAGGAATGAAATTGGGTCATTTGTAGAGACGTGGATGGACCTAGAGACTGTCATACAGAGTGAAGTCAGAAAGAGAAAAACAAATATCGTATATTAACGTATGTATCTGGAAACTAGAAAAATGGTACAGATGAACTGGTTTGCAAGGCGGAAATAGAGACACAGATGTAGAGAACAAATGCATGGACCCCAAGGGGAGAAAGCGGGGGTAGGGGGGTAGGGGATGAACTGGGAGATTGGGATTGACATATATACACTAATATGTATAAAATAGATAACTAATAAGAACCTGCTATATAATAAATAAATAAATAAAATACAAAAAAATTATAGCAAGTGAGATAGGTTCTCTCTTTGGGATGAGTACCAACTGTGTCCATTCTAAAAGGGAAGTGGAAATTCTCTCAGACTTTGGATCTTCTTCCTCAGCAACGACTTCTTAGCAGCACACAAAACTCAGATCAAACACACCTTTTCTCATTCTCATGTTAAACAACTTCTCACCCCTAAACAATATCTAATAGCACATTGTACATTTTCATTTTCTTCATATCCCTTATTGCTCACTGAAATGATCATTGCTAGGAAAAACTGGTAAACTTGAATTAATCATAATATATATTCTTCCCAATACCATTTAAATCACCCTAAAATGCACTAGGCACAGATGTCTTTCAAATGTTTTAACAAACTTTCAAAATGAAGACGTGTTTCCTTTTCAGAGAATAGGAAAAGTGGATGGATATCTTAAGCTAGTTTTATACCCTGCTGGTTTTCTATGTAACAGCTATTCCGTCATGTAATCCCTTGTTGACAGAGCCAAGATTTTATCTGTTCAACACTCTTCTCCCATTCAGGAGTAACTCTTTATTTTTCTAAGCCAATAATTATTATTCCCATGCTTACATACCAGAATATTAATACATCCAAAGATGTGCAATTGTTTCCCAGGGGTAAAGCAAAAACACAGAATAAATTTGATATATTTTCTTAGAGAACAGCTTTTACTCGAAGGTATGATATATAAACTCTTATTATGTATTGAAATAAATGCAATTTTGTTATAGGGAATATGTATTAGTAAATCTAATATAAAAGAATTATAAACAATGACCATGTTGAATTTATTGCAAAAATATAAGGTTGTTTTAACACCTCAAAATCAATTAATGTAATACATTATATAAATACAATAAAGGACAAAACTTCAATAGATGCAGAAAAAGGCATTTAACCAAACCCAATATCCATCCACAATAAAAACTCAAAAACATAAAAATAGAAGGAACTTCTTCAACCTGATAAAAGGCACCTACCCCAAACTGACATTTAACATCATGCATCACAGTAAAAGACTGTATACCCTCTGACTGAGATCAGAAACAAAACAAAGGTGTCTACTCTCAAAATCAGGCAAAGAAAATAAAATAAATAGAAAACACCCACGTTAGAAAAGAAGAAATAAAACTATTTTTATTCACATATAATATGACCCAGGATATACGAAATCCTAAGAAATGTGCAAAAACAACTATTAAAATTAAAAAAATAAATTCAATAAATTCACAGGACAAAAATCAATATAAAAGTCAAATGTATTTAAACTGACTAACAATGAACAATCAAAAATGAAATTAAGAAATAATTTTCGGGCTTCCCTGGTGGCGCAGTGGTTGAGAATCCGCCTGCCAATGCAGGGGACACGGGTTCGTGCCCCGGTCCGGGAAGATCCCACATGCCGCAGAGCGGCTGGGCCCGTGAGCCATGGCCGCTGAGCCTGCATGTCCGGAGCCTGTGCTCTGCAACGGGAGAGGCCACAACAGTGAGAGGCCCACATACCACCAAAAAAAAAAAAAGAAATAATTTTCACCAAATAGAATAAATTAGGGGAAAAAATTAAAAGAATTATGAGACCTGTACAATGAAAATTGAAAAATACTGCTGAGAGAAATCAAATAAGACCTACATAAATGGAAGGACCTTTCCTATTCATGGATTAAGAGACTTGAGATCATTAAAACTGAATTCTTTCCAAATTGATCAATTATGCATTCAAATGTAATTCTTATCAAAATTCCAGCAGACTTTTTTCCTTCAGAAACTAAGACGTTAATCTTAAAATTTATAAGGAAAGGCAAAGGTTACAAAACAGCAAAAACAATCTTAAAAAAGAACAACACAATTGGAAGATTTATACTTCCCAATTTCAGACTTACTACAAAGCTAGAGTAATCAAGAGAGTGTGGTACTGAGAAAAGGATAAACATATACATTGATCAATGGAGCAGAATTGAGAGTCCAGAAATAAACACTTACATTTATGGTCAATGAATTTTCAACAAAGGGTCAAAGGCAATTAATTTAATGGAGAAATGATAGCCTTTTCAACAAATGGTTATGGGACAATTCAATATCCAAATACAAAAAGATGACTCTAAATTATTCTCACACACTATACTAAAAAATGAGCTCAAAATGAATGAGACATAAGTGAAAAAGCTAAAATTATAAAGCATTTGAAGAAAATAAGGAGAAAAACATTATGATTTGGGGTTAGAAAAATATTTCTTAGATACTATAAGAAAGTGCCATCCATAAAAGAAAAAAATGATATAATGGATTTGGTCAAAATTAAAATCTTCTGTACTTCAAAGGGCATCTTTAAAAAATGAAAAGACAAGATGCAGTCTGAGAGAAAATATTTGTAAATCCTATATCTAATAAAGAGCTTGTATCTAAAATTTATAAAGTAATCTTATAACTAAATAACAGGAAGACAAATGACCTACTTTAAAAGTGAACAAAAGTTTTGAATACACATTTCATCAAAGAAATATGAAATTAGCCAACTGACACATGAAAAGACATTCAGCATCATATTAAAGAGAATGCAGTTTAAAGCATAATGACATATCACTTCACATCTACTAGATTGGCTATATTTAGAAAGACAAAAAGTAATGTCTATTGGTAGGGATACATTGCAGGAAAGAAAGTAAAATGGTATGGTGCCTTTGTAAAACAGTTTGGCATTTTCTTAAAGACATATGTAAATTTACCACATGACCCAGGAATATCACTCCTGGGAATCTAACCAGAAGAAATGAAAACACACAAAGACATATATCTGATGTTTATAGCAACACAAATGCATAATACCCCAAAACTAAAAACAAACAAATGTCTTAACAACCAGTGAATGAATAGCACAATGTGGTATATCCATACAGTGGAATACTATTCAGCAATAAAAGGGAGGAAAGTACTGATATCTTCCATATGGATGACCCTCAACAACATTATACAATGAAAAATAATCCAGGCACACACAGACAAAAAAATCGCCCATATTTTATGATTCAATTTATATGAATTTTCTATATGGAGAACATAAAGTAGGTGATTCCCTGGGACTAGGCTTAGGAATATGGGGTGACTAGGAAAAATGCAATGAATCTTTTTGGAGTGCTGAAAATATTCCAAAATTGGATTATAGTGATGGTTGTATAACTCCATAAACTTACCAAAAATTAAACTGTACACTGAAAGTGGGTATATTTTATGGATGTAAATTACATTTGAATAAAGTTGTTAAAAAATACTGAAGTTAATGGAGGCCTCTCCCTATTTCACTGTTACTACCAGAGTTACTGATAAGGGCTCCTCTCAACTCGCAAGTGAATAGCCATTGACAACTCTGTGCTCCTATGCTCTTTGTTGAAGCTACTCTATTTCGTCACTCCACCACCTCTGTGCTGCTAGTAAACCTGGGCTGTTCCTTTGTGAGGTCAAGTTTTATATCGTTTTACCTTGTCCATTCATTTTTTGGTTCATGGAGATTCCTTATCACATAGCTGTATTAATGATGTTATCCATGTAATATTTATTTATTTTGCTACCCCCGCTTGGTTTTCCTAAGCAATTTGGAGGACAAGTAATATAAAACTGCAATGTTATCATTATCTTTCCCTGTAAGGAAATCTGAATTATTTTTTAAGTCATAAAGCAAAAAGAGTATCAAAAACAAGAGGCAATAGACATGATAATGCTAGCCAAGTATGTAGCAGAGAGATAAAAAGGCACAATATTGTTATAAATGTCAAGTGAAGGAATCAGAAAATAGTTACACATATATTTAGAACACAGTTCCAACAGTGCCTTTATAGATAAACTGATATGCTTGTATAGAAGTACATTCACACAGCCCTCACTTCAACTGGATGATTACTACTCATTTTCATAGCCCAATATAGAATCTACTTTTTTTTTTCAGAAAACCTTCCCTGATCCACAATATCTGAGTTAGCTGTACCTATATTTATGTATTCCATTTTTAATTTATCAAACTTATTATAACTGGTTGTTTACTTATTTGTTTCTCCCTCTAAAGTATGAGTGATTAGAATCTAGTGGCTATATTAATCTTATTTATCTTAAACCCAGAATCTCACCATATGCTTATTGAATTAATTAGCCATCTAATCATTCCTTCATTTCTGAATGTCTATATATGTAAACCAACATATTTCTTCATTTTAGCTGATTTTGTATGGTTATTTTGACTCAATGTTTTTGCAGCTCATATTTTTGCCTGATACTTTTATTTAAACTTCTGGTTTTTATTTTCCCACTTATGAATTTCTGTATTTTCGCATGTCCATGCCATGGTGTCCATATCTGTCTTGTGATATTTATTTCATTCCATCTTGTATAATACTTGTCTTTTTCTCTCATTCCAGCTACTAAAATTTAAACCATCTGTAGAAACAACTGGGGCTTTCTAACTTCTGTTTCCTTACTAGATTTTGCACAGAATAAGTGTACAATATGCAACAGATTTAGAATAATTTAGCTTTATTGAGGATATAATGTGTGCTAAGCATGTGTTAAACTTGGAGACATAGTCTAGGTATTCTATCAATTGTTTGATATGATCCAATATAGTTCTACATTACTTATAAAATAGATGCAACAATCCTAAACTAAAGGCAACAGATACAGTCCAGCAGTGTAGTTATTAAATATTAAATCAAATTACTCAAGAGGGACTCATTCCAGGAAAATAAAGATGGCTAAAAATTAAGAAAAAATACATATATAACATATGGGTATGATGTATATTCACACACATATATGATGTATTGCTTATTAATTTTTATAAAATTGCTTATAAAGTTGATCTGAAAGAAAGAATATATTACCATAAGTCAGAAGAATTAAGATAAATATTGGGTAATAAAATATATCCTTTAAAATAATGTTAAAGGCAAACAACTGATTAAAAAAATAACTGATTTATTCTATATATTGGAAAGGTAAAAATTTATACAGAGAATTTTTATAAATTATTATGAAAAACACTAATAGCCTAGTGAAAAAATCAACTATGGCAGTGAATTGAACACTTACAAAAATATAAAAATAAAAAATAAAATAATCAATAAACACACTTAAAATGATTACCACATAGAATAACAAACATTCTAAAATAATGTTACCATTCCTAGGACAGCCTGGGAAAGTGAGTATCCAGCTGAATCTTTTAACCTGACTCATTTTGAATCATTGCCTTAGAGACATTTCTTCCACACTGAAGATGAAATTTCCACTAAAGTCTCCATTTTAATGAGTCCCCTGAACCAAAGAAAATAGTTGAGTCAATAAAATGCAAGTTCTAGATTTTAATATGGGATTTTAGTAAAAGAAAATAAACCACTTGGAAATTAGCACACCTTTGCAAATTGAAAACAAGGGAGATGGAAAGTAGGTAATAAGCCCCAGATTCCTAGAGCAAAGCAAAAAGGAAACTGTAAGAAAGCTAAGCCCTCTCCAAACTCTGGTCTCATTCCTCCTCCTGGTAAAAAAAAAAAAAAGGTCACATAGGCCAGGCAGCTAGCTCTTCATGACCCAAGAGCAGCATCTGCAATGGACTGAATGTTTATGTTCCCCAAAATTCATATGTTGAAATCTTAACTCCCTATGCGATAGTATAAGAAAGTGAGGCCTTCGGAGGTTATTAGGTCATAAAGGTGGAGTCTTCAAGAATGAGATTAGTACCCTTACAAAAGAAGCCCCAAAGAGCTCCCATGCCCTTTCCATCATATGAGGACAACCAAGAAGCAGACTGTCTATGTAAGAAGGAGGAAGTTGGTCCTCATCACACACCAAATCTGCTGGTGCCTTGATTTTGGAGTTCTAGCCTCCCAAACCATGAGAAATAAATTTCTATTGTTTCAGAGCCACCAATCTATGGTATTCTGTTATAGCAATCTGAATGGACTAAGATAGCATCCATCTTCTCTACTTTCAGGCAAATCTATCTGATAGGATGCACTACACATAAGTGCCAACTGATCTGTCCACAAAGATTTTGAAAAAAGTGACTTGCACTGATTTCCCTTTCATCTACTGTTATTCAAAGAAGAGTGAATCTCTGTTGTACTTAGATAATGTGGTTTGTGTTCCATCCCTGAACTATGAAATTGGAGCAAATAAACTGCTTCTAATCTGAAACAAATGTGTCCGTATGAGGTTATTACCAAGTCTAAAACTTTCAGATTTGGGAGAATGCCTCAGGAAGGCCAAGGTCATGCTCTTTGGCCAGCTCTAAACCAAATGACTTCAAAAGAATCCTCTGACAGGAAATGCTGATGTGAGTCTATAAAACAAACTGAAGTAATAATGGATGTTAGAAAGTTTGCAACCCCACACCCCACTCTCTGTCTCAGAGGAACCAGTAAAGAAACCAGAAAATGGGAGTAAGGAGAGAACTAAATATATTATTCTTTGAAAGCTTGCTCTGAAAGCATGCTCATCCAGCAAAAAAGAAAATATTTGAAATTAAACCAAGTTCAAAGTTTGTATTTTACCTTTTTTTTTTTTCCCGGTACACGGGGCTCTCACTGTTGTGGCCTCTCCCATGGTGAAGCACAAGCTCCGGATGCACAGGCTCAGTGGCCATGGCTCACGGGCCCAGCCGCTCTGTGGCACGTGGGACCTTCCCGGACTGGGGCACGAACCCATGTCCCCTGCATCGACAGGCGGACTCTCAACCACTGCACCACCAGGGAAGCCCTGTATTTTACTTTTTTAGCTGGGCATTCTATTTACAGAATTGACATTGTTTGTGACTTTAAAGTGATTGCAAGCATACCAGTTATCCTAAAGTAAGCAGAAATCACAGTGAACAGTAGTAATGATCCAAGAAGACAGGAAGATTTTCTCCACTCAGTAAAATTATATGGGAGAGTGGGAGACTAGAATATATTTTGTGCTTTGAACACAAACACTGAAACTTGTTAAAATACCAATTACATTTCATTGGTATGGGGAAGGAACCTGTAAGGAAGAGCTCCAATTCTCCAGCATTATCTATGCTTCAATGAGCTAACTCTATCCTGGGGTCTAATATTGAAATAAAAACAAAAAACAAAACGAAACAAAAACTTGTATTTCAGACCCATGCCCTACAACCTAGTTGAGTAGTAACAGAGCTATTTTTCCCATTCTGCTTACCTCTTGCCTTAAACAGAACAACAAAAGATACTCTTTTATTATTCTTCTTCAATTGCAACAAATATTCCTCTATGTAACTGTTTGATCTGATATCTAGTTTATATATGCTCAGCCCCAGGGGTAATTTGGTATTGAGCATATTCTTAGCTAGGAGGAATTTGCCCTACCAATTAACCTTATTAAATGATGACCACCATATAAAATAATGATCATCGTATATGTCTTGATAACCTTATCAAAAATGATATCTCTTTTTTCTATTTGTTTTCTTCACAGCATTCATCAATACTTTCTGATATGTATACACACATACATACATGTGTGTGCATATATTACATATGGATATATGACTATTTATTGCCTACTTCTTCCATAAATGAAGCTTCATGAAAGTAGTAACTGTCTAGTTTTTTCAGTACTATAATACCCAGTGCTAAATCATGGTGAGTCTCATGGTGGAAATTCTGCACATACACAAGCAGTAAATATGTGAAATATATGTATTCAAACCAGTATTGTTGATCCAAAAATGAAATGAAATATGTAGTTAATCTGTGAAAAACAAAGCTGTTTAAGCTTTCAGTCTTAGCTGTTGGACTCTTATCCATTCCTATACATTATGAATCTCTAACTTCTTTAATAAATAACCCAAATTTCTCCAACCTCTGTAATTTTTTTATGTGGCAATATGGCAGAATAAAGTGTTGTCCACTTTATATGGTTTCTCAGAGAATAATGTTACCAAATTATCAATGGTTCTAATTCTAATCATTGATCTACTGGTGATAAAATTTTAAAGAATAAAAGAGTAGTGTGAATTATTGCTAAGGCATTGGGGTTCAAAATAGCCACTCAAGTTTGAAGTTCAAAAAGCCATAAAAAGTTTATTCTAGTTAGTTATTGTTGTCACTTTTAAGGTGAAAATACCTTATTTCACCTAATTTTAAGGGTGAAATTGTGACTTTTCAACACAATTCCACTATGGTCATTTCTATTAGGGTAATCGCCCAAGTCACTAATGTCAAATTTGCACAGAGAGCAGGCAAAAAGCAGTTCTCTTTATGGTAAAACATCACTTCCATAAATGCTACAGATAATAAATTTAATCAATATTGTTAATTTAAATAAATTTGCTCTGACAAAAGTTTGCCATTAGCCATTTCACATTTAACCAATTATCAAACAAATCTAAAAAGAAATAGGTGTTCACATATAGCTCTTTCTTCTTGTTTTCCTTTAATTGGCTTCAGTCTCTAAATTGATATGAGTCCAAATCAGTTTTTAAATAACTTTCTGCATTGTTTTTGTCCTAGCTCCTTCCATATTGCATATCATTTAACTATATTTTTGCAATATTTAGCTGCCATCCTCAGACTAAAATACCCTTTAAATTAATTACAAAGTTGAATTCATCACATACTCTAAAACTGATGGGTCACTATAACATTAAAAAAAATAACTCTAAAATAACTTCATAATGGACAGTGGCACAACATCCTATTATAAGTGTTCTGATTTCTACACAAATATATTGAAGGCTGTCTCTCTTCAGGAATCACAGAGCAATGATGTCTTGCTCACTTTTTTTAAAAGATTGATTGGCTGAGTTGGGTCTTCCTTTCTGTGCACGGGCTTTCTCTAGTTGCGGCGAGCGGGGGCTACTCTGTTGCGGTGCATGGGCTTCTCATTGTGGTGGCTTCTCTTGTTGCAGAGCACAGGCTCTAGGCGCATGGGTTCCAGTAGTTGTGGCTCGCAGGCTCTAGAGCACAGACTCAGTAGTTGTAGCGCACGGGCCTAGTTGCTCTGCGGCATTTAGGATCTTCCCAGACCAGGGCTCATACCCATGTCCCCTGCATTGGCAGGCAGATTTTTAACCATTGAGCCACCAGGGAAGCCCCGTCTTGCTCACTTTGATCATGTCAAAAGATGTCACATGCCAGAGGAATTTAACTTTGAATGCAATATTATTTCCAAATCATGACATCTATTGAAAAGACAATTATAACTTCCAGGCTGAATTCAGAAATGAATAAATGAGCACTTCAAAAGATTCTTAATTCTTTCATGATGATAGTATCACTGTATTTTGTCTATTTTTTTTAAGAGAACAAAATAGCAGGACATGTATATATACAAGGATAAAAGATAGTCATGTGAGTTTTGTTGAAATATGCAAAAAGTGAAGAATGTGAATGGCTTTACGGTATAAAAAAGTAACTCCCTGGGCTTCCCTGGTGGTGCAGTCCGCCTGCCGATGCAGGGGACACGGGTTCGTGCCCCGGTCCGGGAAGATCCCACATGCCGCGGAGCGGCTGGGTCCGTGAGCCAAGACCGCTGAGCCTGCGCGTCCGGAGCCTGTGCTCCGCAATGGGAGAAGCCACAACAGTGAGAGGCCCGCGTACCATAAAAAAAAAAAAAAAAAAAAAAAAGTAACTCCCACATACAAAGTAAACAAAACAAAGGGACATCCAATTTTGATCTGTTGATCACTGTCCTTATATTCTTATATTCTTAAACTACTTTAATCCTTTAGAGTTCAGATGATGAGAGGTCAAACACCTCAATCAGAATAACACTTTAAAGATTTTTAACAATGATTTATAACATTTTATAGGTGAAAAAGAATTCATGTTAATTATAGAAAATCATTAAAAGAACACTAATACTAGAGCACATGTCCAATATTCAGAGTTGTTAGATACAACCTATGGAGAATTTTGATGAAAACTTCTAGGGAAATCTGAAAAATATTTCAAGAATATAACCAATCTGGCAGTACCAGGCAGAAGGCAAAGAAGTCACTCTGGTGATGAGCATTTAGTCTTAAGATCTGACAAAGAGCCGCTCTAATAAAGTCTAAGGACCATTGTAGTCAGAGGGTTTTCCATCCTTGTTCTGGCCTTTGTATTAACAAATCAACCAAGCAATTTTTTGTTCTTTAGTTTCCTCATTTCTAAAATAAGATATTTAGATTATCTCTAGCTGTGCTTTAAAGCATGCAATATTGAGCCTGCGGTAAAACTAGGAAACCTAATAAATATTGTACTTAAAAAATACACTTAAAGAAAATGCATTGTGTTACTAAAGACAATGGGACCCTCCTTTTTACTAGTATCTATATTAAACATGCACAGATTTCTAGATATTCCTATGAATGCTGTTGGTGGGAGAAGTTTATTTTGTCCTAATTGATTATTTCTCCTGTGAACCAGTCAATAATTTAATAATGAGATTTCATTCTATTTTCTCTTTCAAATTTCACTGAGTGACAAAAGCTAAAGGAAAACTTGCTGTGGAGATTATTGCATTTTCAAATGTTTTTTTCTTTGTCCTACTTTTGAATATGTATCTGTTTGGTTGTCTTTATGCCAATCTACTAGCTCTTCCCTTTTATTAAATCATTTACCATGTTCAGGGACAATTACAGTAGAATACATCAAAGCAAACCATTCCCTTTCAACAGAATGTCCTTCTGTATGATCAGATATCAAACTGCTCTAGTGAAGAAACATGCATCGTCACATCCGGGACTTCCAGCTCTAGCCATGCTCCACATTCTGTGCTTGGGTGTTGTATATCAGTTTGCCCTGGGAAA
This sequence comes from Kogia breviceps, assembly GCF_026419965.1. Taxonomy (NCBI): domain Eukaryota; kingdom Metazoa; phylum Chordata; class Mammalia; order Artiodactyla; family Physeteridae; genus Kogia; species Kogia breviceps. Next base: position 43,893,112 of record NC_081317.1, on the reverse strand, counting down.
ATGTATTTATTTACCATATGTTCAGTTGTATTTCTGGGACACTTGCAAACAAAGTGATGCTTGTAAAACTTACAGGCCTATGGGTTATACATAATGCAGTGCTGTCAAGTATAAAAGAAGAAACAAAATGCTACTTTTGCAAAAAAATAATTAAACATGTTTATCAAAAATCTATTGATATGGTTGAATTCTATCAATTTTGGACAATTTTCTTTTAGAAAGTATAATCGTTTCCCAAGACTTATTAAAAGTAACTTACTCCTAACAATGGGTGCTGTGGTGCCAGGAAGTTATGAAAATACAATAAAATGTGTGCTCTAGGAAATACTATAAGCTAGTTTCACATTTATGTGTGAGGAGACAGCAGGCTCAGAACTGTGGGAAAGGTTAAGACATTCAGTTAAATGGTGGAAAACACTGTTAAACCAAGAAAAAAATGTTAGTTCCCAAAATGGCTTAATTTGTTAACTAAAGGTAATCTAACAAATCATTTCAGGTAAAATTCCTATAATTTGCAATCAGTTTGTGTATGTATTTCTGCACGTTTTCTTTGTTTACTTTCTTTTTAGGTAAATACAAATTTTATTTGTAATTTCTTACTCCACTTATTTATTTATCTTTGCTTGTTTTGTTTGTTGAATTTTGGGGGCTATTTTATCCTCTTCTTTCATTTTTTTCCCCCAAGAGATATTTTGCCAGAGGACTGAGTTTCTTACCTATTTAAAATTTGATAATAGGTTGAGATCATTCTGACATTCCTCTAGTCATTTCACTTTACTGGATAAAACTGCATGGATTAGTAGGCCAGAGCTCCAGCTATCCTGAGGGAAGCTTTAGAGGGAACCAGCTATTACATGACATGGTTCGATTTGTCTTTTGCCCCAGTACCCAAATCAGATGACCAATTTGCACATCAGAGCCACTGAGGACCTCTACCACTTTTCTCTGGCTTCCCACTGCTTAGACCAGTTCTCAACAAGAGTGCCAAGAATATACAATGGGGAAAGGATAGGCTCTTCAACAAATAGTGTTGGGAAAACTGAATATCCACATGCAAAAAAAATGAAACTGGACCCCAGTCTTACATCATACACAAAAATCAACTCAAAATGCATTAAGACCTTAAATTTAAGACATGAATTGTAAAGCTCATAGGAAAGAAACATAAGGAAAAAACTTCCTGACACTGGTCTTGGCAATTTCTTGGATATGACACCAAAAGCACAGGCAAAAAACAAAATTAGACAAGTGCACCTACACCAAACTAAAAAACTTTTGCATAGCAAAGGAAACAATCATGAGTGAAAAGTCAACCCATAAAGAGGGAGAAAATATTTGCAAAAGAATTGAAATCAGGATCTTGAAGAGATAGCTGCACCCTTATGTTCATTGCAGCATTATTCACAATAGTTAGGATATAGAAACAACCCAAATGTCCATTGACAGATGCTTTTGATGAAATTAGGCATGAGGTCTGGCAGTCTGATTCCATAGTCCACTTTTAATGCAACTAGACTGCTCTCACCAACCCTGCTGGGTACAGTGCACAACTCCCCATTTCCCCCCTTCCCTAAACCCTGGCAACCACCATCATCCACTTTCTACTTTTAAGATTTTGACTACTTTAGATACCTCATTTAAGTGGCATCAGGCAATATTTGTCCTTCTAAAACTGCCTTATTTCATTTAGCATAATATCCTTCAGGTTCAACAGTCTTATTATAAATGGAAGTATTTCCTTTTTTAAGACTGAGTGATATTCCATTGTACGTATATACCACATTTTCTGTATCCATTCTATTTTATTTTATTCATAGTCTAAAGGAAGTTCATATTTTATAAGGAATTAGGAGAGTAAACACCAATCACCAGTTATAATATCATATTATAGGAATGAAGTAAAACTCCCTTGTTAAAAAATGATTTTTATAGTTTACATTTTTGATAAAACCATAAATTTCTGGATAGACATATTTAATGACATAAATACACACAGAATTAATATATGTTGATATTAATTTAATTGTAAAATATCCTGTAAAATGTGATTTTTTTTTTAAACCTCACAAAGCAGCTTACATTTTTGGCCTTATTGTTGGGATACAGATCTTATTATGCATTTGAAACTAGGCTAGATCAAATTTTTAAAGAGACATTACTGGTCTCAATTCTTTTTTGTTTTTAATTTATTTTTTATTGAAGTATAGTTGAATTACAATGTTGTGTTAATTACTGCTGTACAGCAAAGTGACTCAGTTATACATATAAATACATTCTTTTTCATATTCTTTTCCATTACAGTTTATCATAGGATATTGAATATAGGAATGTGATGTCTTAGTCTCTCCCACTTCTCCCATTGAAATGGAGCCAGTATGGTGGCGATGACTCTGGGCTAGCTGATTACCATCTGCTGCCTCGTTTATTCCTCACAACTGCCTTGAGAAGCAGATATTATTATTCCCACTTTACAAATCAGGGCACAAAGATTCAGAGGGATTAGGTAACTTCCCCCAAGTCACCTGGCTGGTAGGAGTTCTCTGTGCTATACAGTAGTAGGACCTTGTTTATCTGCTCTATATATACCAGTTTGCATCTGCTAATCCCAAACTCCCATTTTTAATGTAATTTTTCTATTAAACTCTTAATAGCTGTAGAAGTACATAAAATACATCAGGCACTGGAGAACTTTTTCATGAGACTGTAGCACAATTTGTAACAAAGTAGCAAAATCATTAGAATGTGTATTTGCCCCAATTCAAAATAGCATCTTGAGGCATATTCATCTTGCCTATCACTTTGCCAATCAATAAGAAGAAAAATAAAAACTGACCAGTGGAAGAGACAGTTACGAAGTCAAGTTCTCCTGAATTAATATTTTTGGTTTGTGATTTGGAGGAGAGAATAAAAACTGAAATAGGGCTTCCCTGGTGGCGCAGAGGTTGAGAATCCGCCTGCCGATGCAGGGGACACGGATTCGTGCCCCGGTCCAGGAAGATCCCACATGCCACGGAGCAGCTGGGCCCGTGAGCCGTGGCCGCTGAGCCTGTGCGTCTGGAGCCTGTGCTCCGCAACAGGAGATGGCACAACACTGAGAGGCCCGCGTACCGCAAAAAAAACCCTGAAACAGTGCCTTTACAAAATACTCCAGTACCATTGATAATGCTTTTAAATGTGTTATATGATATGCCAAGTGATGCCATTTCCCTTCAGCATACAACTGGATAAACACCTTTCATCTCAGTGCAAGAAGTTCTTATTTTTTTATACCATTTTTTTGCTGACGCCATAAAAGGATAGCTTTTACATGAAACTCTCTGGGACACTGCATAAGGTTTGACCAGAGCCACCAGAATGAAGGTTACTTTATGGAGTCATCTAACACACAACTATGTTTGACATCCTCAGAATGTGAAATGCTTCCTTAATTATCAAAATTTCATTTAGTTGAATAACTCAGGAGATACGTGGAATTATTGAGAATCTGCGATATGTGGCAACACATTATGAATTTGATGTTTCTTAGGATATAACTCCTTGCTTTCCAAGTTTGCATGAATGTACCGAAGACTTTTGCTACTATCCTGGAATTTTATACTGCGGTGAGTGAACCAGGGATTTTCATATACTGAATAAAGAAATAAAATGAGTAAATGAAAGCTCTTCTCTATAATATTCAAATGAGTTTAAAATTGACAAACTGGGACTTCCCTAGTGGCACAGTGATTAAGAATCCACCTGCTAACGCAAGGGACATGGGTTCAAGCCCTGGTCCAGGAAGATCCCACATGCCGCGGAGCAACTAAGCCCATGCACCACAACTGCTGAGCCTGTGTGCCACAACTACTGAAGCCCACATGCCTAGAGCCCATGCACCGCAACAAAGAGTAGCCCCAGCTTCCCACAACTAGAGAAAGCCGGCACACAGCAATGAAGACCCAATGCAGCCAAAAGTAAATTAATTAATTTTAAAAATAGAATAAAATTGACAAACTTTGATGGGGTTAATTGTAGTTTGAGAAAAAGATAAAAATTTTTGAACAGAAATTGAAGAACAGAAACTAAAAAAAAAAAAAAAAAAAAAAAAACGAGAAAAATTCAGTTGTGACTTGCTTAATTTAGCAAAAAAGTTCTGGGCATTTTGAACACGGCAAATCTTTCAATTCTAGGCCCTTCAGTCACCCTTCCAGACACTTCTGAAACACATTGTTTTAGTCATATGGAAGGAAAGGATGAAAGAGAACCACTACCTGATATTTTCAGTGGAAGAGGAAATAGTTTAGAATCTTAGTGTCAAAAGCACAAACAATTACAGGTAACTTGATCCAACTGACATCTGTGGAATACACAATCCAATGAAAGCAAAGTAAACATTATTCTTAGGCTTGAATAGAATATTAACCAATATAGATAACATATTCAGTCAAAAAACATATTAACACATTTAAAATAATTGAAATAATACAAATTATGATCTCAAAACACTAGTAATCAATATAAGAAAGGTATCTGGGAAACCTCAAAATATTTGGAAATTAAACAACACACTTTTAATTAAAATGAAAACTTTGGGTGTCAATTACAATATGTAAAGAGCTTAAAAGTCACCACTCCCATCCTTACAAGAAGAAAAATTGGGGCAAAATGAAAATCAATGAGTTTTCTTGTACCTATCAGAGAAATTGGATGTGCAGGACAAACCATCATCCCTAAACTGGGTGAGACAAGTGAATCCAAAGTGTCACAGCTGACTCTTACCTGGACCAGTAGCCACTTTGAACCATAAACTGGTAAGATTATTTGAGAGTGAGAAACTCCTGGTGACCCACCACCAGGGATGGGGGTGAAGGGTGGCACATTTTCCTGGGATTTATATCCAGGAAATCCACTAGGTTCTCAAAATGAAGATCCAAAAAGTAGCCCATGCAGTCTGGCAAAGGAAGGGGAGAGTAATTCTTTTATAACACACTCAGAGCCTTCTCCATGGAAAGGTCTCCTCTGTAGGAGGAGAGACTTTACTCTAGCCTTATCCCAGAGCCATGGGGGAGTGGCATTCTTCTCATCCCAGTGCCACTGAGCCTTCTATCTCACTTAAAGTATGGAGATACTATACAAGAAAAAACATTCATGAGAGGCATATGTCAAAAATACAAATGCAGTGAAATATGGAGATTTAATTGAAAGATTACAAAATGTACACTCTCCCTCATACATTACCAGCAACCATCAGGGGCCTAGTATAATAATAGAGGACTACAGGTGAAAATGCTACAAGACACAGGCTCTCTCAGAGGAGGAGTACACAGGGAAGTCCAAAGTCAAGAGTGGAGAAAAAAAGGACCCTAGAAGAATTTGAGTCTCTCTGAAACCTACAGCTAAAGTGAACATTAAGCAAAGCCCAGCTCCTAAACAAAGTAGCATAAATCTGAGCACTATTAGAGCACTATTTACCTCAGTTCATACTATGTAATATAATGTCTGGCTTTTGCCAAAAAAAGTATAAGGCACACAGAAAGTCAAGAAAAATCATAGTCACACCTAACTCAGATATGACAGATGTTGAAATTATCAGAGAGAAAATTTTAAATAACTATGATTAATACGTTAAGAGCTCTAGTGGAAAAAAAAACCAAAACAAACAACATGTAAGAACAGATGAATAGTGTAAAGAAAGATGGAAATTCTAAGAAAGAATAAAAGTTAAATGCTAGAAATCCAAAACTCTGTAACAAAAATGAAAAAAATGCCTTTATGGGCTCATCAGTAGATTCACCATGGCTGAAGAAATAATCAGTCAACTTAAAGATTTGTTAATAAAAACATCCCAAAGTGAAATGCAAAGAGAAAAAAAGAATCAAAAAGTAAGATCCAGGAACTATAGGAAATTTTTTAAAGATATAATATCCACATTATTGGAATAAAAGAAAAAGAGGAAAGAAAAATACACACACATATTTGATAGTATTTGGATAATTATCCAAAAATTTCCAAACTTAATGACAGATACCAAATCCAAAAAAACTACACCTAGGTATATCATAATCAACCAGCAGAAAACCAAAGACAAAGAAAAATGCTGAAAGGAGCCAGAAAACAAATTACCTATAGAGGAATAAGGACAATTACAGTGGACTTCTCATCAGAAACCATGTAACATTCTACAAAGCTCCTCAGCAGTATTCCTGGAAATGTGGGCTGCGTTCCCAATGGTCACCATAGTCACAGGGCAATTTAAAATGCCACAGTGCTTTCTTACTGTAGAGCAGCAGCTTGTTTCTTCAATAAGCTTTCCCTTGCTGGTTGCGAGTGTTTGACTAGATTCCAGAGTTCTGCAAAAGAGGATTCTGACAATTTTGCCAGCTCATTAACAGCTTTCATGGAGAAGCAGAGCCCTGGAATTCCTTACTCCTCCATTTTGGTTGGCCTCCCTATCTAAGAAAGTTTGCCTATGCACGAATGTCTTTGCAGAATGCATGAATGAATTCATAATTTCTCAAGGTGCAAGTGTAAGTGAATTGCCATAGTTACCAAGCATTACACACAGTGTACAGGGAATAATAAAACCCTCAATACATGAAATAAAGAAGCCCCAGAGGCAAAAGCAGTTCATTTTTTATTCCAGTCATTAAAAAAATAAAGTCCTGGTTCAGTTCTGTGCTGACAAAACTGTTCTATCTTCCAAAACGTAGTAATAAGAAAAGTCAAAAAGTAAAATTCCAACTTCCAATAGGAAAGGAGACTGCCAGCAAAAACCTAACTTTGATTCACAGTTCATGAAGCACACGCAACAAGACTATCTCTTCAACTGGATCTTTATCATTATTACAGTCAATCCTCACTATCTACAGATGCCATATTTGTGAAGTGTCCTAATTGCTAAAATGGATTAGTAGCCCCCAAATCGATACTTGGGGGTGTCCTCATAGTCATTTGTGGGTCTGTGCAGTGTGGCAAAAACTTTGTTGTCCTACATAAACGTTCCCAGCTTAGGTTGACAAGGTGACAACTCTCTGCCTTCTTGTTTCAGTTCTTCTATTGGAAACAAGTGTCCTTTGGAGGCGGGTCTATTTAAAGCCTTTTTTTTTTTTTTTTGCATTTTGGGGGCTTTTTGTTGGTGATTCTGCTCTTACAATGGCCTCCAAGCATACTGCTGAAGCGCTGTCTAGTGTTCCTATGCGTAAAGGCTGTGATGTGTCTTACGGAGAAAATGTGTTCAGGTTTGAGTTGTAATGTTATCAGCTGTGAATTCAATACTACTGGATCAACAATAGGTACATCCAGAAGAAGGAAGAGGAAATTCACCAATCTGTATGTGAAGCTGCCCCATAAAGGGCTATAGTAACATCTATAGCATGTGATGAAATTGTGGAGAATATGGAAAAGTGGCTGAATTTGTGGATTCATGAGACAAAACTGAGTTTTGTTTTTTTTTTTTTAAGAAAAAAGCATATTTGAACTGCATTGTAGAGGCTGAAAGCCAAAGGAACTTACGGTCACATTACTTAGAGTCAGGAAAATGTTAAACCCTTCCTTCCCTAACAGGGCTGACTGGCTCACATGTTTCAAAAGGCGATATTGTGGGGAAAATGATAAACTTGCATGTGAGGCAGGTGCTATACAAATCAAAAGGCTGCAGAAATTTTTCAAATAATACCTAAGTGTTATACAGGAAGAGAGTTATGCGGAAGAGGAGACTAACTTGTTTCATGAGGATTTGGCAACCAAACCTATATAACACAAATGGTGTTTCAATTGAAAAAACTGCGGTGACCAGAAGTTTGTAGGAACTTATAACCCTGTATTTCTCCTTGGAGCAATAGCTCAGTATTCACAGAGTCAGTGTGTGTGGTGACTTGACAGAACATAACTCCTACAAATTACTATACACATTGTGAGCAGTGGTTAAACCTTTGCAATACTCTGTAATAAAATGACCTCTGTCCTTTCATTAGAGGCTTAATTTTTTTTTAATGATTAAATCTATTGGATTATCCTAATTAAAGCATGTTTTACACCTGAAGGATTATACTTACTATTGGATTCTCTCTTGTCAAAAAAAAAAAAAATGGTTGCATGATTCTCCAGGGCTAAACCATCTGTATTGTAACAAGATATTTCTTGATAAATCTTAACAAGATTTCTTGTTATCTTAATAACAGAGCATTTGTCTGACTTTACATGGACTGTAATATCACAGATATTTACTATTACTGAAATGTTTTCAATTAGATTGAGGTAGCACTGTGATAAGGTCTGCCAATAAAATTCGGAACAAAGCAAAGATGTAAGGCTTTGTTCTTGTGAATAGCAAGGCAAACTCTGCCATAGTTCAGCTCTTCTAAAAGCTGACACTTCAGACATTTTAGATTCCTATAGAAATGGATGATTAACCATGATTTTTATATGTATGTTTTTCTTATTCTGATCTTTTAAAATAAATAGTTTTATGTCTTCCAACAGAGGGCTGGATGCTACTGATTCCCTCACTTGACCATTCATTTTGCATTATTTAGTCGGGACTTTCTAATTCTTACTATTTATGGACCCATATCTAAATTAAAACTATCTTAAAAATGTGCTCTTTCAGAAAAATTAATCATGTCTCCAAAAAGAAATATCATATATACAAAGATCCCCTTTTATTCTTCCTCACACTTCCAGAGAGTCCAAGAATTGTCCAAACTGAGAGAATAATGAAGATAAATGTGTAGCGAGAAAAACAATTTTAATCTATTGCCCTCCTCCAATTCAGATTTTTCAGGAAACTCCTGAACATCAGAAGGAAACAGGCACATCTGAGAATATTTCCCTCCAGGACAGCGTTTGCCTGAATAAAATACCAAGTCATGGGAGCAGAGTCCTCCTACTCCTCAAGAAGTGGTAAGGTTAGAAGTTAAGATGAATATATCTAGGTCAGTCTACAGATAGAACATCAAGGTTTCCCAGGAATAGTTTCCCAAGCAAAAAGGGGAAAAGAATAAAAGAACTGATGTCAGAAACTGCTTTTTCAGCCCACTATGATAAGTGTTTCTAACCCTTAGAGTATGTCAGAAAAGACAGAAAACTCTCCCTAAAAACATAGATGTTTGTAGGCAGGTGAGAGAAAAATCTGGCAGGGAAGAAGCAATGGTAGAAGTTATTTTTTTATCCTTTCACCATTACTTTTAGATATGTGATTTTTATACTCTTTATATAACAGTGGCCTTTCTATACCAAGTCTTCCTTCAGTGACTTAATACAACAGTGTAGATATAATTTACTTTTGCTAAATGAACACATATACATTATGCCATCATGATAATTCATCAGTATATTCAACATGGTAAGCATTAATATTGATAAATGGGAGGATCAAGCATGGCTAACACATTTATAGGATTCACCCAGAGATGCAAAACTAAGAGTGACCCAATCGATCGGACGGAAAGATTAAACCTTTCATGATTGTGGGAGCTCATTAAGCAGTTGGTGTCAGTCAGTCTGTTGTATCTGAGTCTGGTACAAGGCCATAGGTCAGCAGGGCTGACAGTTGGGAATGAAAGATAGATATGGTGTGAAAGAGACAAAATAGATCCCATGAGGATGAGTGAACCCATGCATATAAACTGAACCCTGCATCTGTCTCTGGAACACACACTGGTCTCTAGATGCCTCTGGGTCTTCAATTCGGATGATGCAAGTGACCAGTAGAAAAGCTGGTGTGCTACATCATGGAACTGCATGGGCAGCTAACTGAGGATTTTAAAAAACTGAAGGAAGACAGCCTCAGGAGCTGTAGGAGCTGCAGGTCCAGCTGAGGATCGTCTAACCCTACACTGACCTGTGTAAGAGCACATGATTGTTGCATCAATTCCACATTGTAAATCATGGGCAAATTTCGCAACCTTCATCCAGATTCAAGTTAAGGAAGGTAATTCTGGTAAATGCATTTGCAGTTGACCTATACTGACATTTAAAAAGCTATGCCACAGTAGGTGTTTGGTCTCAAATTTTATAACAGGCCATGTTTAGCCTAATTTTCCCTGTCTTCATCCAATATTCTCAAGAGATTTTGAGTTTTTGTATTTCTGACTCAATAAAATGTTTGCAGCTATTAATTATATAAAAAGGACCCTGGTTACTCTTGCTCAGCCATATAGAAGTAAATCCTTTCTAGACATAAAAATTTTTACCAAATAGCACATATTTATATACATTTGCAAAATTAGAAGTATTTGAATATATAGTTTAGAGATCTCTTTTTCTCATTTTAACATTATGTTAAATATTTTTCCATGGAAATAAAATTATTTGAAAACATGGCTTAATATTCCCAATATTATTTCATAATTATGTAGCATTATTTTCTTTACTAATTCTGGAAATTCAGAATATTTCCAAAGTTTAATATTATAATCAATGATGTCATACATGTTTGTGCACACATTTTGATATTAACTTTTTATTATTTCCTTAAAGTGTATTTCTAAATGTTGAACTACTGGGTTATTCAGTATTGAAAATATTGTTTTGGCCACACGTGTTAAGTGTTTTAGAAGGTTTTAAGTATTTCTCTTGATAAATATTACTATGCTGCCAAACGTTGATCAAGTTTGAAGTTAGATTACCTTTGACTCACAAAAATGTACATCATACCCTTTTAAAAAATTATATTTAGGATCCTTAAACTTCCCCCACATAGCACCCATATCTTTTTAATGTAAATTTGTTTTTTGATATGTCAAACTTGTCTGTTCTCTGGGTCTTCATACTATTTACAGGGGTTCTAATGTTTTGACATCAGTTTATTTCTTCTTTCAATTTTATTGAGTATGTCCAAGAGTTTTCTAAGTTTTTCTTCTAATATTAATTTTCAATAGCTTGACCTTTCTCTTTAAGAATTCTCCATGATGTTCCCATTCACTTGTTCTGCAAGCTTATTTCATATATGTATGTATATACACACCTATACAAACATGACTTCATGATTGATTTTTGATATGAAGATGTGTTTTGTTTTGTTTACTTGATTATAGAATATTTAATTTTTGTGTTCTGGTTCTTTTTCTCATTTTCATCTATACCTAGAAAAACCTTGTCCAATGCAGAACTGACAAATAAGGAAAAAGGAAGGAAGGAAAAAAAGAAAAGGAGGGAAAGTCCATATTTTTTGTAACTGCATGGGTTTTTTTTTCCGTATAGTTCTTAATTTTAACATTTTTGACATATATATAGGTTACAGCATATACACTTCATAATACATAGTTTAAGTATCTACTAATTTCCATCTTCTTTGAAAGTACAGAGATCCAAAGCAGAAAACTCTTCCACCTGCATTACAATATCAGTTCCTGAATCCTGCCTGTCATACTCTTTTATCATACAGTGTATCTTGTCTCACTTTATCATTATACATCAGTACATCCAGGATTTATTTTTCAATCCATGGGTATTTAACAGAATGATATTAAAGATTAACATGTCTGTAATTTAAAGATTAAAGTGGCTGTACTCTTCATTGGATGATCAGAGGTTTTTTTAAATTTAAATACTGTTGATTTATAATGTGCTAATTTCAGTTGTACAGCCAAGTGATATACATATATTCTTTTTCATATTCTTTTCCATTTTAAAATCTGAAATTATATTATTAAGATATTGAATATAGGTCCCTGGGCTATACAGTAGGTTCTTGTTGGTTTTCTATTTTATATATAGTAGTTGTGTGTTTGTTAATCCCAAACTCCTAATTTATCCTTCCCTCTCTCCCTTCCTCCTTGGTAACCTAACTTTGTTTTCTATGTCTGTGAGGCTATTCCTGTTTTGTAAAAAAGTTCATCTGTAACATTTTTTTAGATTCCACATATAAGTGATATCATATATTTGTCTTTCTCTGTCTGACCTACTTCACGTAGTATGATAATCTCTACATCCATTGATGTTGCTACAAATTGTCATTATTTCATTCTTTTTTATGGCTGAGTAATATTCACATATATATATGTGTGTGTGTGTGTGTGTGTATATATATATATATCTCCCATTTTTATCCAGTCAGCTCTTGATGGACACTTAGGTCTTGGTCATTGTAAATAGTGCTTTACGAACATTTGGGTGGCTATATCTTTTTGAATTAGAATTTTCTCTGGATATATGCCCAGTAGTGGGATTGCTGGGTCATACAGTAGTTCTATATTTAGTTGAGGAACCTCCATACTGTTCTCCATAGTATTAGCTGCACCAATTTACATTCCCACCAACAGTGCAGGAGGGTTCCCTTTTCTCCACACCCTTTCCAGCATTTATTGTTTCTAGATTTTTTGATGATGGCCATTCTGACCGGTGTGAGATAGTATCTCATTGTAGTTTTGATTTGCATTTCTCTAAGAATTAGTGATGTTGAGCATATTTTCATGTGCCTGTTGTCTGTATGTCTTCTTTGAAGAAATGGCTATTTAAGGTCTTCTGCCCATTTTTTGATAGGGTCGTTTGTTTTTCTGATATTGCACAAACAGCACAAACAGCACAAAAATGTGCTGTTTGTATATTTTGGAAATTAATCCCTTGTCAGTCGAATTGTTTGCAGCTATTTTCTCCCACTCTGTAGACTTTTTTAAAAAAAATTATTTATTTATTTATTATTTATTTTTGGCTGTGTTAGGTCTTCGTTTCTGTGCAAGGGCTTTCTCTAGTTGCAGCGAGCGGGGGCCACTCTTCATCGCGGTGCACGGGCCTCTCACTGTCGCAGCCTCTTTTGTTGCGGAGCACAAGCTCCAGACGTGCAGGCTCAGTAGTTGTCCCTCATGGGCCTAGCTGCTCTGTGGCATGTGGGATCTTCCTAGACCAGGGCTTGAACCTGTGTCCCCTGTATTGGCAGGCAGATTCTCAACCACTGCACCACCAGGGAAGCCCTAGATTGTGTTTTTGTTTTGTTTACAGTTTCTTTTACTATGCAAAAGCTTTTACATTTATTTATGTCCCATTTGTTTATTTTTGCTTTTGTTTCCATTACTCTAGGAGACGCATCCAAAAAAAATGCTGCTGTGATTTATGTCAAAGAGTGTTCTGCCTACGCTTCCTCTAGGAGTTTTATAGTATCTGGTCTTACATTTAAGTCTTTAATCCATTTTGAGTTTATTTTTCTATATGATGTTAGACAATGTCTAATTTCATTCTTCTACATGTAGCTGTCCAGTTTTCCCAGAACCATTTATTGAAGAGACTGCCTTTTCTCCATTGAATATTCTTGCCTCCTTTGTTGTAGATTAACTGGCCATAGGTGTGTGTATTTATTTCTGGGCTTTCTATTCTGTTCCATTGACCTACGTGATTGTTTTTGTGCCAATACCATACTGTTTTGATTACTGTAGCTCTGTAGTACAGTCTGAAGCCAGGGAGCATGATTTCTCTAGCTGTGTTCTTCTTTCTCAAGACTGTTTTAGCTACTTGGGGTCTTTTTTATATATAAATTTTAAAATTATTTGATCTAGTTCTGTGAAAAATGCCATTGGTAATTTGATAGGGATGGCACTGAATCTGTAGATTGCCTTGGGTAGTACAGTCATTTTAACAATATTTATTCTTCCAATCCAAGAACACTTTCTATAAAATTCAATTTTCTGAGATCTGTGAATTCTAGTGTGCTGTAGAATAAGGAAACTTGCTATTTGATTCAAGGGCTAAGGTAGGTGAGCACAAATTTCCTTACCTTCATTATTTAAGTCCTCAGGTGTTCACCTTTGTCATGAGGAGAAAAATGGGCAGGGCAGCAACTATTTTACTTATTCCAAAATCATCAAGGTTGAGTCAGTGAAACTTACTAACAATTTCTGAAAATATTTTAAGTCTTGTCTCTTTTTTTCCTATATTTTGCAGGTATTTTGTAGTTAAGAGAATCTCAGTCAGGAGCTGCTAATCAAATGCCATATAACTACTTTTAGCTTTTTCCATTATGAGACCTCATAAATGTATCCACAGTTTTCTTACAGGAACATCCTGGAGGAGAATTAGTTACTTCTCTCCAAGTGCAATGTAAGTACACATCATCAATTCTGGAAAGTGCACTATTTGCCTCAAAGATCTAAGGAACTCATATTTCTTGAAAGATTTACAGTGTTATTTACTTAAAGTATTCATTTAGATTCTAGTCACTGTAGAGTCAGTGATATTTGGATGGAGAAATAAAAATAAATATTGCTTTTTTTCCTTCTGAAAGATTAAATATGCTTTTTCATTAAATTAATTCCTCCAAAATTCATGCAAATTGAAATGTGGAAAAGGTGTCAAACTATAATATAAAAATATATAGCTTACATAACTAGGAATTATTCAGCCTCCCACTGATTTTTCACCTGCTGCCCAGTCAACCTTATTTCCACTCAGTTCTACCTTTTCCTCATCATGCCAAACTTCTATTTTAATTTAATCAGGAGGCAGCTTTTTTTTAATAGGAAAAAACAGGCAATATGAAATCATGTAGATGTTATTTTAATAGCACTTCTTTCTCATAAAAGTTTTGTGCACCTGAGAATGTTATTTATTCCAGGCTTGAGGTCCCTTACTATTTTTCTCATACTCAATTCTTAGACTGCACAGTGTAGTTACTAAGGGCATAGCCTCCAGGATCAGTTCGTCTCTAAAAGCTGTGTAAATTTAGAGAGTAAGTTAAACTCTCTGAGTCTCAGGGCAATATTCTAGAAATGTAGGATAAGGGTAGCCTTTATTTCATGTGATTTTCTGTAGCTTAAATGAAATTAATTCATTTAATGCTTTTAACTGAGCTCCTGGCACCCACTGAACAAGATGTAAACATTAGTTAGCATTATTGAAGGGTTTTTATACTAACTAAATGAAATTATATTAGTTTCATTCCCCACTTTTCTCTCATTTATCCCAGAATATGTAGAAGAGATATTCCCACTACAGTTTCCCATGTTACTTCATCTAATTTCAATTCTTCCACTTATTCCAGAACCTGGAATCTTATGCTTTTCATTCACCTTTATATCCCCAATGCCTGGTACAAAACCTCATGCATAGTGGGTACCAAATACATATTAATTATAATTGTTCCATTATCCTATTTTTGGTACTTTTTGAGTAACTCTGCTTACATACATAAGCTGTTATTATTCTAGTATTTCTATTTGTAACTTTCATGAGGGTTGGTGTATATTCAAAGTCTGTTAATTCTCCACCATCTCTAGAGAACTCTACCAAAATGATGGTAAATAAATTTTGATGACTAACTGGCTAGCAAGCAAATGAATATTTATTTTTAATAATTCTTAGGCATACTTGAAAAAATCCTATTTGCTTTTTTAAAAATATTTTGTAATTTTACTTTTTGAATGATTAAATTTATTTCCTGGGAGCCACTCTGCATCAAAATGCTGAAAGAACTGGATTGTTCATCTCAAACAAAAATATAGTCATTTATTATGTTAGTAAGTTATCTGAGATATTAAATTTTTAGTAAAGGGATAATTATTTAAAGAAATGGGTAAGCATCAGAAATTCTATTTAGGATTTAGTTTGATGATTGGATTCATATTGGTAACACAGACGAAGGCTAAGAAGTCAATAACATGCTATCCAACAGGATGAGCTGATGAGCATTTATAGCCTTTGTCTCTCATTATTCCCCATGAAAATGCTTTTCATTTTTATTCTCCCTTCTTATTCCCTTCATTTTCCTACTTCAATATCTTTGCTCATGCGCACTTACTTCCTCACACGAGTCAGATGTGAAGCACCAACAATCTGTGCTGTGCAGAAAAGACCTCTAGAGAAAAGGGATGAAAATGAAATAACATAATAAGTTGCCTTTAACTCTAAAAGTAAAATCTATTAATTTTCTCATTATAAAATGGCCTTAAAAAAATGGCCTACTCCCAGGATATTTGGATTCAGCTTTGTTGAGTAGGGGAGGAGAAAACTGGCAGGGCAATTTGTGGGCACACACTTCTTCATTAAAATGAGGCATTTTAGGAGAATGCTTCCATGTTCTGCAAAATTTATTAGGCTTCCTAGGATTTTGATAAAGAAATTCTGACTCCTACATAATAACTTTAAGAACTTATGTTTTCTGCAATAACTGGATAGAAATAGTTATCATACCAATTGTAATTTAGAAATACACTATTTGAATAATCGAACACTTTCTTAAAAATGTAAACATATTTCCTGAAAATTGGCATACCTTTGAAAGACTGTAGTAGGGACATTATCCAATTTATTTCCAATTCATAACTACTTTTCTTTAAAACTCAACTAGTAAATTATTGTCCCCATAAAAGGAATCTGGCATATGACATATACTGCTACAAAACAAAGATATATAAGAATACTCTGAGAGAGACAGAGCCCCTCGGCACTTGCTGGGAGAAAGAAAGCCTAACCCTAGAGCCTGGAAAGAGAAATGGCCAGAGACCAGCTAGACCACTGCAGAATCCAGAGGAAGAATGACCAGATCTTAATATAATTCAGTACAAATAGGAGGGAGATGTTGATAGTTATAAAATGCAGATGTTTAAAAATAGAGCCTCTGTAATACTGAGTCACTTTCTGGGTCTGATGGGGTAGAAGAGGAGGCTCAACTCCACTGAGTCACCCACCAAATGCATTGTGATGACACCAGTCCAAGGCAGAAACTGCCATCACCGTGATCTGCCCAAGATGCCAGGGGCAGGGGTCAACAGGGGGAACTAGGCAGAATTTGGGGACCTCAAGTTCAGGGGAGCAGGGAGCTGAGAACCTGCCAGAGGAGGCAGAAAGGTGGCAGGAGACAGGCCCTTAGAGCTCATGCTCCAAGCCCCAGGCACATACATACTCCATTGCCTACTGGATTTCACTGATGATACAAATTCAAAGAGAAAATCATTAAGAATGATATTCAGGAATTACATTTCAAGATGGCAGCTGCAGAGCATTAAACCCTAAGTGTGGGGGCCCTTCTGAGTTAGGGACCCTGGGCAACTGTACAAAGCACACTGACATGAAACCCCAGCGCTGAACAGTGTTCCAAGTATAGGGGCTATAACACTGATTAAAAACAATACTAAAACACAAAAATACCCCAACACAAGGTTTCTATTCTAGTCATGGGCAGATCTCAAACAAAATCAATACGTTTTATAATAAGTTAGAAGACACAAAATTCCATGAAGAAAAATAAATCAAGGAAGGAAGGATATGGAATGATGGGAGTAGCAATTTTAAATAGGCTGGTAAAGGAAAAGGTCCCACTGAGCAGTTGACAATTGTGCAAAACTTGAAGGCTGTGAGGGAAGTGAGACTTTGGATATCTTGAGGAAGAATGTTCCAGGTAGAGGGAAGAATAAATCCATGTCTGGGGTATGCATGAATTGTCTGCAAAAAGAAAGAGGCTAGTGTATTGGAAGAAAATAAATCAGGTGAAAAGTAGGAGGACAGTAACTGAAGGTGAGACCCAAATCTAAAAGGAGTCCAAACTATTGTGACCTGTAGACCACTGAAAGGACTTTAGCTTTTATGTACTTTGAATGAGTCAGGAAGTTAGTGGAGAGTTTCTGAAAGAATTAAAAGATTTCTCTACCTTTTAGAGGAATCTCTCTGGCTGCTTTATTGAGAGTAGACTGTAGTGGTAGTGGTATGAGAATAGAAGCAGAAAGCCAGTAGCACGTGACTGCAATGATATAATTAGGAAGGTGACTGCTGGTACTTCAGCCATTGAACTCACATCCCAGGCAGCAGTAATTAAGAATTGGAGAAAGGTCATGCCCTTTTAATTTTTCAGTGAATTTTATCACAGGAAGAGACAGAGTAGTAAATCATGATGAAGTGATTAGAAGTAGTGATACCTTTCCCCAGACTTTACAAGAATGGTCTGCTTATTTTCTACAACCAATGTGATATGGGATCATACCATTTTATTTGACTCTCATGAAATACAGAGACCAACCAGGGCACAGACTTGGAGATATCCAGGCAACTGATATCTATCCATACTTCCATGTCCCTCAAGAAGGGCTTTCTAGTTTCTTTTTTCAGAGCAAGAAGGGGCATAAAATTTCAGAGCATAAATTGAAAACTTCACATTTAGCCATATATGTGTGATTCAAATGGGGAATTAAAGACAGCTAGGCTTCATAATGTAATACAGTTCTCAGAACACAGCCTGCAAACTTCCACTGTAAACAAATGTCCTTTTCTATAGTGACAGCTGTCAAGTTGTCAAAGGCGGAAAGCCATTCATCAATATTCCTATCCCGAAATGTTAGTCAGTGTATGACAATCGTGTTCCCTTATAAAAAAATGTTTTCTTGCCTATCTCCTATATTTACATCCACACTGTTAAAATCACTTAAAAAGTGTAGGACCCATTTTACAATAAGTAAATATAGACTTAATAGCTACACCAACATCAGAGTTCCCTGTGCTATACAGTAGGTTATCATTAGTTATCTATTTTACACACAGTAACAATAGTGTATATATGTCAATCCCAATCTCCCAATTCATCCCACCACCACCCCTCTCCCTTTCCCCTTCGGTATCCATATGTTTGTTCTCTAAGTCTGTGTTTCTATTTCTGCTTTGTAAATAAGATCGTCTATACCAATTTTCTCAGACTCCACATATATGTGTTAATATATGATAGTTGTTTTTCCCTTTCTGGCTTACTTCACTCGTATGACAGACACTAGGTCCATCCACATCTCTACAATGACCCAATTTTATTCATTTTTATGGCTGAGTAATATTCCATTGTATATATGTACCACATCTTCTTTATCCATTCCTCTGTTGATGGACATTTAGGTTGCTTCCATGTCCTGGCTATTGTAAATAGTGTTGCAATGAACACTGGGGTGCATGTGTCTTTTTGAATCATGGTTTTCTCTGGGTATATGCCCAGTAGTGGGATTACTGGGTCATATGGTAGTTCTATTTATAGTTTTTTAAGGAATCTCCATATTGTTCACCATAGTGGCTGTATCAATTTACATTCCCACCAACAATCCATGAGGGTCCAAAGAGACTACTATAAGCAATTCTATGCCAATAAAATGGACAACCTGGAAGAAATGGACAAATTCTTAGAAAGGTATAACCTTCCAAGACTGAACCAGGAAGAAATAGAAAATATAAACAGACCAATCACAAGTACTGAAATTGCAACTGTGATTAAAAGCCTTCCAAAAAACAAAAGTCCAGGACATTATTCTCAATGGTGAAAAACTGAAAGCATTTCCCCTAAAATCAGGAACAAAACAAGGGTGCTCACTCTTGCCACTATTATTCAACATAGTTTTGGAAGTCCTAACCACGGAAATCAGTGAAGAAAAAGAAATAAAAGGAATCGAAATTGGCAAAGAAGAAGTAAAACTGTCACTGTTTGCAGATGACATGATACTATACACAGAAAATCCTAAAGATGCCATGAGATAACTACTAGAGCTAATCAATGAATTTAGTAAAGTCATAGGATACAAAATTAATACAGAAATCTCTTGCATTCCTATAAACTAACAATAAAAAATCAGAAAGAGAAATGAGGGAAACAATCCCATTTACCATTGCGACAAAAAGAATAAAATACCTAGGAATAAACCTACCTAAGGATGCAGAAGACCTGTATGCACTAAACTGTAAGTTACTCATGAAAGAAATCAAAGACAACACAAACAGATGTAGAGACATTCATTTGTGGTTCTGAAAAGTGAATTGTAGCTTGAAAATATAACCTGAAAGCCTAGAGGATGAATTCCTATTTCTAAAAGAAAAAAAAAAGGCAAAAGCTCAAAGCTCAGTGACAAATTAAAGCAATCATTTTTTTCCTGTGGTTTCTGTGGTTTCTTGTGCTTTAAAGTTGTATCTCTAGGGAAGATCTACCTTCAGCCATTATAGCTGTGGCTTATGCAGTAATGACCTTACAACTGTGACAGAAACTAATTAGCCCCAATTATTATTCAGGGTTTAATATAATTAAATGTAAACAAAGCCTCTGTTAAACACAAAAATAATTTCAGTCTAAGCAGGTAGTTAGAAACATCTCAACTGTTATCTATTGGTTACCAGATCACACTCAAAAATGTTATGGTCTTACAGTGATGGGATAAGTTCTAAATCTATTTTAAGTAAGAACCTCCAGGAGCTTCTGATACAGCTAGTACAAGGACCACTTTGGGGAGCTACTGGTTTAACCTAACCAGATTTTCTTTACAGTTATTTCTACATTTTCAAATTCGTTCCCAGTGCAGTGAACTGTCTGAGTCATAACTTTAGATGCTCGTTTTTACGTTCATGGTAATAGGCTCCTTTTTCAGACTGAGAAATGTATAGCAAATGTAAGGAAAGACCCAGGACTGTGGCAGTGATTCTCAAAAATTTTTATGGAGGCAACCCTTGGAAAAAATAACTCTTGGACTGATTATCCTATCATGCTTTGAAATAGAATTAATATTGATTGCCAAAGGAAGGTGGCATAAAAATGCTAACATAAGAACAGGCATGATTTTTTTTAAAGCCCTGATGATAATAATTAAATTATTCTGCCACAGTGCAGAATAATTCAAAGTAATTGTAAAAGCCAGAGTCCTACTCTGGGTCACTTTGTATAGTGTGCAATGGTCAAATAAAAGAAAACCAGGGGATGGGGTGGGGAGGGATAAATTGGGAGATTGGGATTGACATATACAGACTACTATGTATAAATAGATAACTAATAAGAACCTGCTGTATCACACAGGGAACTCTACTCAATACTCTGTAATGGCCTATATGCGAAAAGAATCTTAAAAAAAAAAAAAAGAGTGGATATATGTATATGTATAACTGATTCACTTTGCTGTACACCTGAAACTAACACAACATTGTAAATCACCTATACTCCAATAAAAATTATTAAAAAAGAAAACCATATTGCCTAATAATATAATTATTGTATATATTTAAGGTTTTAGAGAGATTTCAATGTTTTCTGGCATTTAGCAGTATTTCTTAATTTTAAAAAGTGGCTTGCTATTTTGTTTTAATTAACTTATTTTTGGCTGTGTTAGGTCTTCGTTGCTGTGCATGGGTTTTCTCTAGTTGTGGCTAGCAGGGGCTACTCTTCATTGCGGTGCGTGGGCTTCTCATTGCAGTGGCTTCTCCTGTTGCGGAGCATGGGCTCTAGACACGCAGGCTTCAGTAGTTGTGGCACTCAACCTCAGGAGTTGTGGCGCACAGGCTTAGCTGCTCCACGGCATGTGGGATCTTCCCGGACCAGGGCTCAAACCCATGTCCCCTGCACTGGCAGGTGGATTCTTAACCACTGTGCCATCAGGGAAGTCCCCTGGCTTGCTATTTTTAATTTAGTGAATTAGATTTTGTCTTTTGTCATTAAATAATAAATAAGAGGCTTAAGCAGGACAAGGGTAAGTTATTGTAGAAAGTATGAAACGTGTATTGCCATGTCTTCATCTTCTACTCCCTCCAGAGACACTGTCCCCTTCTTCCTTGCTCCAACTTCCTAACAAGCAATGTTAGGAAGTAGCTGAAAGTACTGAGCACTCCAAATGACAAAGGCATGACAGCCTTAAAATGTATTCACAAAAGGAGTGGTTAACGCCTTTTTATTTGATATTTGTGTTTGTATTTAGAATCATAAATGAAAATACTGAAGGTTAAGATGTCAAGTAAAACTACAAGACATTTTTATGAAAACCATTTACTCTTTCTATTTCTCTTCCTCACAGGCCACCCCTTTTAACCCTTCAACTGATAATTTGTTATTTAACTACATGTTTCTAAACAACAGGTTTATCGTGTTGTTTCTTGATTTTTCAGTTTTTAAAAATCTTCAGTATGGATTTCACTGGTCTCTTGCATGGTAAGCTCCACAGCATCCTTCCCATTCCTCCATCTCCCAAGAGAGTGACATAATAATGTTTCTTAAAGTCAATGTGTGGTGTCAATTCATCACTACATTGTAAATAAAATGCACTGCTGAAGTATACCATGATTTCATTCTCTTTTGTGTATAGAGTTTTATTTTCCTTGAAGTAATAGTTACTTTTATTTTGTTTGCTTTGTTCTTTGTATCTTAATTCATCAGTAACTGACCTCCAAACTACCTTTCATAATTATAAACTTCCCCTGAAAAACATTAAAAACCATCACAGATCCTATTTGATGTGTTTTCTTTTTGAAAATATTCCTTCTGGAGTCCTTTATCCTGCTCAAATTTGAGAGGCTGGTTCTCCAAACTCAGTGCAAAGTTGTCTTCCTGGGCTCTCAAGTTTCCACTTTGGGTGGAGATGCTTTCCTAATTACAGTACTAATCCTCTGTTTCTTAAAATATATTTTGCCCTTTTAATGCCTTATCTCATATTGGTGGAGTGTCTCTTTCAGTGGAGTCCTTGGAAAAAGTGCAAGAGAGTTCAGTTTTAGGTATCTTGTATGTCTGAAAAATGTCTTCAACCTACTCTTAGAATTACTTGGTTTCTTGGTCAAGTAGAGATTTCTAGGTTCAAAACTACTCCCCTTCTGTGTTTTAAAGTAATTTATTCACTTTCTTCGAGATTCCAGTATGACTTTTGGAGACACTGGATACCATTTTTATTTCAAGTATTTTTTCATTCTCTCTCTCTCTCCCTCTCCCTCTCTTTGGACCCATTTAATCTGGAGATGCATGTTACTCAGTTCTTTAAAAAAAAAGGGGGGGGGACTTCCCTGGTGGCACAGTGGTTAAGAATCCGCCTATCAAGGCAGGGGACACAGGTTTGAGCCCTGGTCCGGAAAGATCCCACATGTCATGGAGCAACTAAGCCCATGCACCACAACTACTGAGCCTGCGCTCTAGAGCTTGCAAGCCACAACTACTGAAGCCCGCATGCCTAGAGCCTGTGCTCTGCAACAAGAGAAGCCACTGAAATGAGAAGCCTGCACACCATAACGAAGAGTAGTCCCCACTTTCCTCAACTAAAGAAAGCCTGTGCGTAGCAACGAAGACCCAAGGCAGACACACACACACAGAAATTTTTTAAATTATTTGTTTCATAATTACCTCTCCTATATTTTCTTGATCTTCTCTTTCTGGGACTTCTATCATTCAGATGCTAGACTGCCTATATTTATTCCCTAATATTATTTTTTGCTTCTACTTATCATCACATGGCCATTTTTCCTACTCTTTGAGAAAATATTTCAATTTCATTTACAATTATTTTATTTTTAATTTCTACTATAATATTTTAAATATCCAAAAAGTCTTTCTCATTTCCTCTGTGAAAAGACAGATAGATAGATATAAATGTTTATTCCTGTTTCTTGCACTATATATATATATATATATATATATATATATATATATATATTTCCATCATTTCCTTTATACCTCTTCATTTTGATATTTGTCTTTCATATTCAACTCTTTACCTAAATTTCTTGTCATTCTTTGCTATGAATTCCTATTTAGTAGGAAGCACTGGGACGCATATGGGAAGTTCTGAATATATGTATAGGGCTTGAAGACTGGTGGGTGATGCAGAGCTCTGGGCTAGGTATTTTGATGAGGGACCTCTTCCTGTCAGCATCTTTAAGAATATATTATCTTATATAGGCTTTTATCCAGAAATGAATCCTTCGGTCTACTAATTAGGGATTTTAAGCCTGACAGTTCCAGGTAACTGTAGAAATGGGCTGGTGAATCTCACAGTTCTGTATATTGAATTTTATTTAATACCCGTTTTATCATCTGTGCCTGATATCCCAGAGTCCGGATTCCCTCTCGTTTGACTATTGACAGAGTGAACCTCCTTCTGCTGGCACTGAGCAAGGGTAGTAGCCAGGTAAAGAAGGTGCGAAAAGGGGTCAGATAACTAACAGCATCTTCTACAAAGTTTTTAAAAATCCTCTCCAACTGGACCTCCACTTCTAAACATCCCTGTTGCCTCCTGTATCTCAGCCTTTCTGTGGTTGGTAGTGCGAATCTCCTCTCTTCTGCACTTTCCTGACCACTTGTTTGGATTTCAAATATTCTGATGATTTCAATAACTGAACACTTATCTACCTCTTTCCCCACTTCTACAGATATGTTCCACAGATACACCCGCTCTCATTCTCTTGGTCTTGGCACATCTATTATTTTACTGTAGTAATATTTGTAAGTATTGGGAGAAAGCAAAGGTGAAAACATGAATTCAATCGCTTGTGCTCAGTGGAATGCTCTGGTATTTAAGTCTCTCTATTTTGGATTTCAGAAATAATTTAGCTGATAAAGTAACTATTTTATATTTCTTTAAATCACAGTAAACATACAGATGCCTGTTTTCTTGTGTTAATTATGAATAAAGCCACTATATGCATTTGATTTCCATTTGAATGATATTTGTATTTCTAGTGTGGCTCTTTTATGAGTTCATATGAATTTTTCACTTGGCTATCTCTTGTTATTTTAATATATTCCTAATTCGTTGAAAATGTATTTCCAATTACATTGTCTAGTAAATGTTTTTAGTACTAGGGCTACAGAGACAAAATATTTGTTCATCACTATCTTTAATTACATCTTCTAGTAATCATATTAGCAGACTTGGGAAAATTAGTAGATACCTTAGATGTAAAATATCATTATATAACTATGAATTAGCTAGGTCTACAAAAAATTATACAGAACAAAACAAATACTGCAATTATGGAAAGAACAAACAGTTGGTTCTGTAGCCTTTCCCTCATGTCTGGAAGAAATCTAACAATTTGACTTTTAGTCAATTTCTTGTATGCCAAGTATGGGTCATCTCTATCTATTGTCACTATCAATAAAAAATTCACACAGCTCATTCAGAAATGTCCATATTATAGCAGCTATTAAGATTGAGGACCTTATTTCACTGCTTTGGAGTCTTTCCTCATTGCTTTTTTCTGAAAGAGCACTTTCAGAATGTAAGAGATAATGGTCACGCTAGAAAGGGTAAATTACAAAGCAGCTGCTTGAAAAGTGTAATGAAGAAAAGCAGGACCTATACCAGTGGGATTTTGTCTGGGATCCTCAGGCAACTGTGTACTGGATATGAGTCAGCAATGGTTTGTTGGAGGAATTAAAGTTATTGACCAAGAACTTTATTAATGATATTAAATAGAAGAACTAAATTAGAGAGCAGAAACTCTAAAGTGCCACCCTTCTTCAAGTCTCTTCATAGAGTCTTCAAAGTAGGATAGCTTTCCCTGGATATGAGTCTATATGATGCCTTCCCTCTACTGTTAGAATTGCTAAACAACTGAGTTTAAAGCCAAAGTTAGGGCTAGGATTTTGGTTGTGGTAAGGTCAGTTGTAGTACCCCTACGAAAGGATGGGAAAAATTAAGTAAAAATTATGATTTATTCTCTTTGGTGTCTACCTTTTGTTCAGCTCAAATTGTTTCACCTTCAAATAACTAACTAACTACAAAAGCTATAGAGGCCAAATAGAGACAGAGTTTCACATAAAAATTCCTGATGTGGGCAGTACGGGGTTGGTGTGAGCATCATCATGGAGATGGAGTTCTTCCTATCATTCTGTTGCCACACCCTCACTTGGTGTCTGTGCCCAAGTATAGTTCATGGTACAAGAGAACTTCTGGAGCTCTGTCCACCACATCCCAATTCAGGCAACAGGACAGAGGAAGAACGGAAGACTAAAGAGTGCTTCTCCCAACTAGGGAAACTCCATTAGCCAACATCTGTGGTTTCCTGATATCACATTGGCTCACATTTTGTCTCAATATTATATGCAGACACAAGAGAGAATGGGAAGTGTTGTCACTTAGCTGAGAATACTGAGTACTCAAGTAATACTCAGGATCCTCTACTAAAGAAGAGGGAGGAAGTGGATCTTGTGCAGCAATTATTAATCTCTGCAGAAGTTTGCCTCTTTTGCCCTTGCTAACACATAAGCCTCCTTATCTTTGCACTCTCATTTTCTGCCTCTATGGCTTCCCTTTCCTGCTTGTTATCTCCATGTCTTTTTCATTTCCTTACCTAACCATAATACAAAACCAACATATTCTTTGTATTCATTTTATTCACTATAGTAATTTTATGTTTACACTGGTTTTCAAAGTGGCAAGACTAATTATTTGTTTTCTTCTAAGGAAATAGACAAACTGAGTCATGATGCCTTTGGTTTATTCAATTGTATTACCATTCCCCTGCACCTTTCAGTTGGGCTAGTTATGAAATAAAGAAAAACTCTTTGTCCGATGATATGGTAAGAAATACCTGGTATCATCTCCTTCATCCTTTCAGCATAAAACTTTTATCCCCTGCGTCCATGGCTGGGAGTCTTCTTTGTTCTTTAAAGTGTTAGTTCATGTTAATGAATTCTAACACTGAATCATATGTTACATAAAATTCATCTTTTCACACTTGAGTTTTATATGTATGATTATACTAATGTACTAATTATGTGCTACCAAAAATATCTTGCAATAATTGTAAGGAATGTGGAGTGATAATGTATTGTTTGCAATTTCAGAGGGAACAAAAACAAATGTTTTGTTATTTTCATCATATAGTTAAAGATTAGCATCTGGGTAAAACATGTAGAAAAGTATGTCCAACCATCTCTCCTTAGAGCTGTGATCATCAAACTATAGTGTACATAAAACTTACTCAGAATCCTGATAAAATTCCAGATTCACTAACTTCATCCCTAGAGACTCTGATTCGGTATACAAAATGTGGAGTCCAGGAAACTGAGTTTTAAAAACAAGGTTCACAGATAAGATGCCAAGTGTGACCTAAGGAGAAGCAGGGTGTGAGGTTATAGATGAAGGAGAACTTTTCTCAGGCTATAAGGATTAAAACCAAATAAACAGTGGAAAATGAAATGGTTAATACATCCATGTCAAAGCTTTCTGTTGTTCAAGAGAACATACCTGAAAAGGAGAGTAATTATAATAGATAATAAAAGGATTCTCCAATTTTAAGATGTGATAAAAGAGAGAGGATGATTATGACACTGCATCCAGTGAGAAACTGAAACCACAATACTATATAAAATGTCACTGATTAATTTATATTCTCTATAAAATTTGGCAGGCAATGATTATATTTTGAAACCAATCGAAACCTATAAGCAAATTATAATAAATACTATCAAATAAGAATATAATGATTACGTTGGTGACATTCTTTTCCTTATCAGAAGACTATGCACTAAGTTTTGTACTATTTAAATGAAGGTGTAGTACTAAAGAGTTCTACCACTAGAGAGAGTTCCAACACCTACTACGCTATATCATAATGAACAATTCCTCTAAATCCCAGTTATGTCAACCCCAAAATCAGGATGAAATTGTTACCTAACTCATGAGATTGGGATAACAATTAAATATAACAATGCATGTAAAGTATGTAGTATAGTACCTACTGCATGAATGTCCAATATTGTTATACCTATAACACAGTCTCATACTGTCCGAAGCTGTAACTGAAGAAAATAAACAAGTCGACTCAAACAATAAATGTTCACGGTTTACAGCTACTGGGAACAAAAGTACAAACAACAACAAAACCCAGCTATAGAAAGGCTTTGCCTAATCATGGACTAACAATGTTTTATTCTGGAAGAATCCATGTGCCCTTCAAGATACCGGCTGTCTTAAAACAATTCTTCAGAATGGAATGAATGTGGAAATGAATAATTACTGAAAATCCTCTGACTATGGATTACCAACATTCTCCTTCCCACAGCTACACCTTGGGAATTATCAACTATTACTCATTCATGTACGTCACCTTCCCTGGAAAAGGAAGAAGGATTAAACTCCTTTCACAGAGAAATCTTCCACATACGCATCTAATTCATCTGATCCTCACCAATGCCATGGGCTTGTTTGGATCTGAGAAATTAGCTGAGCAACCTATCTCTCAGGTCATTTCTGCCTGACAACCTGGATTCATGAACAGGATAGAGTGTTTATTATCTTACCTCATAGCTGAGTTGTATTTATGAATTGCCTGAATCTAGTTTATTTGCCTTCTTAAGGCAGGTACAAATTATCCTATTCAACTTCACTCAGTGTTTTACAATTGAATGCATCAATTAGTTAACTGCTAGAGGGAGACAGTGAAAACTAGAATAGCAGAGCCTTCTGGGTTCATTCAGGATATAACTAAAGGTCACATAAAAATTAAATGGCTGTAATTGTCATCTCTCTGCTGGTAGCAACAAATCTGTTTTCCAACCCAAATATCTCTCCTGAGTTTCAGATCAATGGACTGAGTTGCTGCCTGTACTATCAAACTCTAGTCTCACAAGTAACTCCTACTCAACTAATCATCTAACCTTCCCCAAAGCTGTTCCTTATACATTGCCTTTCAGTAAATGGCATCACTAGAATCAGTTACTGAGCACTGTGCTCTTCCTCTCTGTTTACTTTATATTCACACTGTCAGTCTTTAATTGTGGTCTTCATCACCTCTTGTCCAGATTGCTATAACTGTCTCCCAAATTATTTCCTTTTAATCTTGCCCCTAAAACAATTTATCTTCCA